>NC_052316.1:27921255-27938755 GCF_016432855.1 Salvelinus namaycush | reverse complement strand
AAGTCATTAGGTGTGTGTTTATGATGCAGTGTTTAATGTCGTAAGTCATTAGGTGTGTGTTTATGATGCAGTGTTTAATGTCGTAAGTCATTAGGTGTGTGTTTATGGTGCAGTGTTTAATGTCGTAAGTCATTAGGTGTGTGTTTATGATGCAGTGTTTAATGTCGTAAGTCATTAGGTGTGTGTTTATGATGCAGTGTTTAATGTCGAAAGTCATTAGGTGTGTGTTTATGGTGCAGTGTTTAATGTCGTAAGTCATTAGGTGTGTGTTTATGGTGCAGTGTTTAATGTCGTAAGTCATTAGGTGTGTGTTTATGGGCAGGTGTTATAGCCTGTGTTTTGCTTACAAATAATTTTACAGTGAGTTTTCCATGTAAGTTTATAAAGTGCCTTTCCCAGTGAAAATATGTGAACTATTTGTACTTTAGCGTCTGTGTAGTTACAATGATTGTGTTTAGATTTTGCTGCTATTCTCTTTTTATTATCCATGCATAGTCACTTTAACTCTACCTCAATTACCTCAAGTAACCGGTGCCCCCGCACATTGACTCTGTACCGGTATTCCCTGTATTTAGCCTCGGATTTGTTATTTTACTGCTGCTCTTTAAATATTTGTTACTTTTATTTCGTATTTTTTACTTATCTATTTTTTACTTAACACATATTTTCTTGAAACTGCATTGTTGGTTAAGGGCTTGTAAGTAAGCATTTCACTGTAAGGTCTACTACACCTGTTGTATTCGGCTCATGTGACAAATAACATTTGATTTGATTTGATTGTTGTATTTGTTCGTTCATATTTCGGACAGGCCATTGGGTTGTTAGCTTGTCCAGGCAGGTGTGCATTGATTCCTCCCATGTTTGGTGATGCTATGCCTGTAGCCTGGTTTTTCATGCCTCTCAGTATACGTACACTCCTGTTTGGGGAGTGCTGTCTACGTCTACGTAATGTGGGATTGGAGAGGGATTTGTCTAAATTCAGATTACCCCGCAAAAGTCAAGTAAATAACTTTGTCAAAGCATGTGATAAACAGAAAATTACAAATCCCTTTGCGTGCCAATGCGTTTTGTAAGTTGAGTATTGGTGAGATTTAGGTCATTGTTTTGTGTTCATACATGGTGAGAATCCCAAAAAGTACCCAGTATAGTCCACTATGGGCCCTGGTCAAAAGTAGTGCACTATAAAGGGAATAGGGTGCCATTTGGGACACAGCTGTGACCCTGTGGACATGAAAATAGATTTGATTGTTGTCTGTCAATATGGATAGCCAGTTCTAGAGGATGTGTGCTTGAATGCTTAGGTCTGTGTGCATGTGTATGTACTGAATGCTTACGTGCAGGCCTGTGTGTTTGTGTTGTGTATATACTGAATGCTTACGTGCAGGCCTGTGTGTTTGTGTTGTGTATGTACTGAATGCTTACGTGCAGGCCTGTGTGTTTGTGTTGTGTATGTACTGAATGCTTACGTGCAGGCCTGTGTGTTTGTGTTGTGTATGTACTGAATGCTTACATGCAGGCCTGTGTGTTTGTGTTGTGTATGTACTGAATGCTTACATGCAGGCCTGTGTGTTTGTGTTGTGTATGTACTGAATGCTTACGTGCAGGCCTGTGTGTTTGTGTTGTGTATGTACTGAATGCTAACGTGCAGGCCTGTGTGTTTGTGTTGTGTATGTACTGAATGCTAACGTGCAGGCCTGTGCGTTTGTGTTGTGTATGTACTGAATGCTAACGTGCAGGCCTGTGTGTTTGTGTTGTGTATGTACTGAATGCTAACGTGCAGGCCTGTGTGTTTGTGTTGTGTATGTACTGAACGCTAACGTGCAGGCCTGTGTGTTTGTGTTGTGTATGTACTGAACGCTAACGTGCAGGCCTGTGTGTTTGTGTTATGTATGTGTGAGTGTGAGGTAAGTCCACCTGGCTATAAGCCAGAGAGAGGGCTGATCTCCGCTCTCTGAACTCTACAGTGACAGGTGGCCGTCCTGTCCCTGACCCTACCGACCTTGCTGGCCCTGTCACTTCCTGATGTCACAGACGATGGCCTGTAATAGGCTCTCATACATTCTGCTGCTGTAATTTGACTTTTTCTACTGCATGGCAGATGGATGCCTCATCTACACCAGAACATTCCTTTTTCAAGGGGTGCATAGCAGCCACCTTACTAACCTTTACTCTGTTGATTCCTCTAGCCTCAACTACTCTCCTTCTGGAAGACTGTTTGAGAGGAATGGAAATAGGCAAACAATATTAATATGTGAAGTGTGTGTGTTTGGGAGGTTGTGTGTGTGTGTGTGTGTGTGTGTGTGTGTTTCTGAGTGTGTGTTTCGGTGGTTGTGTGTGTGTGTGTGTGTGTGTGTGTGTGTGTGTGTGTGTGTGTGTGTGTGTGTGTGTGTGTGTGTGTGTGTGTGTGTGTGTGTGTGTGTGTGTGTGTTTGGGTGGTTGTGTGTGTGTTTCTGAGTGTGTGTTTGGGTGGAGGCGTGTGTGTGTTTCTAAGTGTGTCATGACTCCTTTGGGCCAGACTGGTTTTTACTTTTTCACAAACTGCATCCTGTGACAATCCAATTACCTTCATTTTCCTGCCAGCCTGTGGCCTTGTGTGGTACACACTACTTACACACCGCAGCCCAGCACATACAACTAAACACACACACACCAGCTCACACAACTCTACCCCTAAACACACAGCACCCACACATCTCTCTCATATTTACCCATCAAATATTAATTGGGATGGGCTATTTACACCAGTTAAGCGCCTTACACAGTTCCAGACAAGACAGCACTACACTGAGACTTACTCATCCTTCAGGGTCCCTAACCACTACTAACCACTACTAACCACTACTAACCACTACTAACCACTACCACAGAGAGGAGAGGAGAGGAGAGGAGCTGTTAGATAGGCCTGCTGTAGAGAGATGGGGACAAGAGAGAAAAAACAAAGATGAAAAGAGGAGAGCAAGAGAGGATAGAGGATAGCTTTAAAGGAGAGAATCAATGTGGGACAAAGTGGTAATGAAATATAGTGGGAGAGGAATTGAGAGGAGGGAGAGATGGAGAGATATAAAGGAGATAAATGAGGGAAGCTGCAAGCTTGAAGTGTTACGTGATAACATGAGTGGAGATCAAAGTTCTCTAACCACCATCGGTCGGTCACTCCCTCAGAATCTCTATTTACAGCTGAAGAGAGGGATGACAGAGAAGAGGGAGATGAGAGGAGAGAGGGGGGCAGAGAAAGAGGAGAGATGAGAGAGGACAAGATGAAAAGAGAGAGATCTATCTATCTAGCCCTGTAAACACTCAAAACAAAAACACTCTGCTTCATTTACATGTCTTCTGTCTGCTAGCTCTGTGACCAGCCCTTATGCAACCTTAAGGTGCCCAACTTTATTAATCAATGCAGTGCCCCTCCCCCCATGACCTCCTGCAGGTTAGCGTTTTCCGTCATGAATCTTGTTCTGGAGGCAGCTCTGCAGAGTTGTCACCTAACCCTAACCTTAACTCTAACCTTACCACACTGCTAACCCTAATGCCTAACCCTATCCTTCAATTTAGGTAACTTTTACAATATAGACAATTCTTACAATACACTACATGGCCAAAAGTATTTGAGAAACCCACTAAAGGTTATTAGGTACACTACATATACAAAAGTATGTGGACACCCCTTCAAATTAGTGGATTCTGTTATTTCAGCCACACTCGTTGCTGACAGGTGTATAAAATCGAGCACACAGCCATGCAATCATATTGCAAACATTGGCAGTAGAATGGCCTTACTGAAGAGCTCAGTGACTTTCAATGTGACACCGTTATAGAATTCCACCTATCCAACAAGTGGATATGTGCTAGAGCTGCCCAGGTCAACTGTAAGTGCTTTTATTGTGAAGTGGAAATGTCTGGGAGCAACAACGGCTCAGCCGTGAAGTGGTAGGCCACACAAGCTCACAGAATGGGCCGCCAAGTGCAGAAGTGCGTAGCGTTTAAAAATGGTCTGTCCTCAGTTGCAACACCCACTACCGAGTTCCAAACTGCCTCTGGAAGCAACGTCAGCACAATAAATGTTTGTCGGGAGCTTCATGAAATGGGTTTCATGAAGCTCACAAGCCTAAGATCACCATGAGCAATGCCAAGCCTCGACTGGAGTGGTGTAAAGTTTTCCGCCATTGGACTCTGGAGTAGTGGAGTGATGAATCACGCTTCCCCATCTGGCAGTCCGATGGACAAATTTGGGTTTGGCAGATGCCAGGAGAACGCTACCTGCCCGAATGCATAGTGCCAACTTTAAAGATTGGTGTAGGAGGAATAATGGTCTGGGGCTGTTTTCATGGTTTGGGCCCCTTAGTTCCAGTTAAGGGAAATCTTAACGCTACCGTATACAATGACATTCCAGTAAGGCCCTTTCCTGTTTCAGCATGACAATGCTCCCGTGCACAAATCAAATCAAATTTGATTGGTCACATACACATGGTTAGCAGATGTTAATGGGAGTGTAGCGAAATGCTTGTGCTTCTAGTTTCGACCATGCAGTAATATCTAACAAGTAATCTAACAATTTCACAACAACTACCTTTTACACACAAGCGTTTAGGAATGAATAAGAATATGTACATATAAATATATGGATGAGCGATGGCCGAACAGCATAGGCAAGAGGCAGTAGATGGTATAGAGTACAGTATATACATATGAGATGAGCAATGTAGGGTATGTAAACATTATATAAAGTGGCATAGTTTAAAGTGACTGGTGATACATTTATTACATCCAATTTTTTATTATTAAAGTGGCTAGAGATTTGAGTCAGTATGTTGGCAGCAGCCACTCAATGTGGCTGTTTAACAGTCTGATGGCCTTGAGATAGAAGCTGTTTTTCAGTCTCTCGATCCCTGCTTTGATGCACCTGTACTGACCTCGCCTTCTGGATAATGGAGGGGTGAACAGGCAGTGGCTCGGGTGGTTGTTGTCCTTGATCATTTTGGCCTTCCTGTGACATCGGGTGGTGTAGGTGTCCTGGAGGGCAGGTAGTTTGCCCCCAGTGATGCGTTGTGCAGACCTCACTACCCTCTGGAGAGCCTTATGGTTGTGGGCGGAGCAGTTTCCGTACCAGGCGGTGATACAGCCCGACAGGATGCTCTCGATTGTGCATCTGTAAAAGTTTGTGAGTGTTTTTGGTGACAAGCCAAAGGTTGAAGAGGCGCTGCTGCACCTTCTTCACCACGCTGTCTGTGTGGGTGGACCATTTCAGTTTGTCCGTGATGTGTACGCAGAAGAACTTAAAACTTTCCACCTTCTCCACTACTGTCCCGTCAATGTGGATAGGGGGTGCTCCCTCTGCTGTTTCCTGAAGTCCACGATCATCTCCTTTGTTTTGTTGACGTTGAGTGTGAGGTTATTTTCCTGATACCACACATTTCGAGGGCCCTCACCTCCTCCCTGTAGGCCGTCTCGTCGTTGTTGGTAAACAAACCTACCACTGTAGTGTCGTCTGCAAACTTGATGATTGAGTTGGAGGCGTGCATGGCCACGCAGTCATGGGTGAACAGGGAGTACATGAGAGGGCTGAGAACGCACCATTGTGGGGCCCCAGTGTTGAGGATCAGCGTGGTGGAGATGTTGTTTCCTACCCTCACCACCTGGGGGCGGCCCGTCAGAAAGTCCAGGACCCAGTTGCACAGGACGGGGTAGAGAACCAGGGTCTCGAGCATAATGATGAGTTAGAAGGGTACTATGGTGTTAAATACTGAGCTGTAATTGATGAACAGCATTCCTACATAGGTTTTCCTCTTGTCCAGATGGGTTAGGGCAGTGTGCAGTGTGATTGCAAGGTCCATACAGAAATGGTTTGTCGAGGTCGGTGTTGAAGAACTAGACTGGCCTGCACAGAGCCCTGACCTCAACCACATCGAACACTTTTGGGATGAATTGGAACGCCGATTGCGAGCCAAACCTAATCGCCCAACATCAGTGCCCAACCTCACTAATGCTCTTGTATCTGAATGGAAGCAAGTCCCTGCAGCTAATGGAAAACCTCCCCAGAAGAGTGGAGGCTGTTATAGCAGCAAAGGGGGGACCAACTCCATATTAATATTAGGCCATGATTTTGTAATGAGATATTCGACGAGCAGATATTCGACTTTTGGCCATGTAGTGTATATGTCAACCTGCTGACCTTCTTACCCATACCCAGCCCAATGTCAGTCACTGTGTACTGTAATTCAGCCCCTAAACCCTGCTTAGCCAATCAAGTGTAGATGATGATTTGGGGGAGTTGTTTTTGTTTTGTTATTGCCTAAATGCATTAGCATGCTTCAGTTTGGCTGGCGCCTAGCCGAAGTGGTCTATCCGAATGAGTGTGCTCGCATACTACCTTAAAAGACGCTTAAAAAATGAGAAAAAAGCTGCAATAGTACGGTTTGTCCATTTTGAGATGCCGTAGCCAGTATACACTTCCTCAAAATATTTAGAATTCATCTAAGATAACGCAAGAAATCTGTCATTCATTTTGTCGTTTTAACCAAGGAGATCTTGGTCATGTAATTTTAACTAAGATGTTTGGTGCAGTATTTCACAATGAAAAAATGTGCATGTGTTACATGCCTCCTAAGAAGAGGTAGGTGCAGGAGTCAGGAGCAGGAGAGCAAGGAAGTCCCAGTAGCACAATGTTTATTTGCGGATGCCTTAAGATTGCAGGTTTATCAAACATGGTCTAGCCTCTGTCACATGGTCTAGCCCCCTGTTCCAATTCACACACCCCCACAACACTTTCCCTGAATATATCGCTGGGCATTTGGCCACTGGTTTGGTTCAGTCAAGAATTATTATAACAGTTAACTCTCCTTTCCTGTTCCCTCTATCAGTCTGTTTCACTCCATTCAGAAAAACAGACTTCTATCTTTGTAATGAATATTGTGTGCAGTGTGTTCTCTCCCCTGCTCATTGTCAATTATTTTTCATGTGCGGGCAGGGGGAGGTTAATGCAGTAGCTCTGTGTGTGTGTGTGTGTGTGTGTGTGTGTGTGTGTGTGTGTGTGTGTGTGTGTGTGTGTGTGTGTGTGTGTGTGTGTGTGTGTGTGTGTGTGTGTGTGTGTGTGTGTGTGGGTGTGTGTGTGTGTGTGTGTGTGTGTGTGTGTGTGTGTGTGTGAGAGGGAGGGAGGGAGGGGGATTGCGTCCAATCAGAGAAGCCCCAGGTAACCCCCCCCCCCCCCATTTGTTTGGTCTGCTCCATCTCTCCCTCTCAGTGGTTCCTGCTGCAGTATAAGTCACAGGCTGCGCTGTTCCCTCTGATACACATACACACACACTCGTACGAGCGCAAATCCTCTTACACCTCGCTAGTGCCCGGAGCAGATTATAGCCTGCACATTTCAAATCGTATTCCAAATGTGCCACTTTCCCCTGGGTCTCCTCCCTCCACTTCCTCCTCCTCCTCCTCCTCTTCATCATTTACCTCCACGGGACTTCTTCTCTGCACCTGCTTCTACTGCTGCTGCTTCTTCTTCTTCTTCTTCTTCATCCTCCACTCTGTCTTCAACCTCTGGCAGCTGGCCTGCTCGCCTCTGCAGCTGAGATGACCAGGCAGCCTCTCTAAGGGAGAGAGAGTGAGACAGGAGGAGACAGAAAAGGGAGAACGGGAGAAGGAGGAAAATAAAAAAGGAAGGGAGTAATTTAGACCTGAGAGCTACTCCGAAGAAAGAAGGGAAGAAGTCAGCACGGTCAGGCTCGGAGAGGAGGAGGTGGAGGAAGGGAAAGAGGAGGAGAGAGCTCCAGTGCAGAAGGAGAAGGGAAGAGAAAAGAGAGAAAGAGAGAAAGAGAGCTGACTGTGTATTGACCATGAAGGCTCTGCTGCTGCTGGTTCTACCCTGGCTCAGCCCAGCCAACTACACTGACAATGTGGGCAACCTGCACATCCTCTACTCTGAGCTGTGAGTACTGTACCACTGTCCCACTCAGCATAGACCTGCTGCATCCATTCACCCCCATTACTCTCCTCCAACAGCAGCAGCCCATGCAGCCCTGCAGTATGTGTGTGTGTATCTGTGTGAGCATGCACACGCAATTGTGAATGCGATAGTGTATGTCTGTGTATGTGCACATTTGTGCGTGTGTGTGTGTTTGTGTTTTCATCTGGCTATAAAGAGAGTGTATGGCTCTATGGCCATTTGCTCAGTTATTGACTTGGGTAATGGTTTCTGTAGCAGTGGCCATGGCAGCGGGATGCGGTTGCCTTGGCAGCGGGATGCGGTTGCTGTGGCAGGTAGAGGGTTTTGTGCAGACAAGGTCTGTTTGGATGCTCCAGAGCAGCACTGCAGCATGGGAGCGCTCTCATCAGGACTGTGGGATGTTTCTGTGTGTGTTTCCTGTTTCCTGTTTTGTGTGTGTGCGTGCGGTCTATTTATTTGTACCAAAATGTGAACCTGTGTACGGCTATTGCTAAACGCTTTGATGGTCTTGTATGTGTGCGTTATTGAGTTATTCATGAGTTATTTAGGTGTGGAGGACATACATGGCCATACCTGTGTGAGTGTGTCTGTTTGATTCAACAATAACAACCATAACATATCCACACACACACACACACACACACACACACACACACACACACACACACACACACACACACACACACACACACACACACACACACACACACACACACACACACACACACACACACACACACACACACACACACACACACTTCAGGAGCCCATTCAGTCATTGTTAATGTGAAACACACTCTTACTGAGGCACTTTGACACCATGGCAACAACCCTCTCATCCAGCCAGCTGAATTCATCATACTGAGGAGTGGATGATAATTTCACTTCCTACTGTATTTCATTCAACTGGCTCAGGTTCTCATGTTTTAAAATAGACACGTCCTCCATAAAATAAGCCTAAGCAAGTACTGCATACTGTTGATTTTCATTATAGGTTTGCAAGTGTGGAGAATTAAGTTTTGTATGTGGAGGTTTGGGCTGTGCAGCTGAATCGTATTTGTGAATATAGGTTTGGGTCTGTGTGTGTGTTTTTAAGTGTGTCTATATCAGTATAGTCTTTATACGGTTTGACCATGTGGGCATTCCTTCCCTTTTTATGCATATAGACTGAGTCTTTCCGGGAATAGTCTATATTGGCCCTCAGTGCATTCTTTCTGTCTCTCTCAGTGATATTGGTATATTCAGCAGACACGTAAAACCTGGGGCTCACAGATCTCTAAGCTGGGATCCTTCTGTCCTCGCCAGTCCCCAGTCTGACGGAAATGTCCCATTATGCTGCATGAATACAGGGAACAATGCAACGCTTTAAAAATTCTCCCATTCCATTGTGAGGATCCTCTATTGAGTGGAGCTTTAGCTCCTGCAGACACTCAGATCCCCTGTTGGACAGCCATGAATCCTAGAGAGATGGGGAGAGGAGAGGGGGAGAGAGAGAGAGGAGAGAATAGGATAGGAGAGGAGACCCGGAAAAGAGATGGCAAGAACAGAAAGGGAAGAAATGGAGAGAACAGGTGGGGGAGGAGAGGTAACAAAAGGAGAACGAGGGGAGGGAGAGGATGTTAAAGGAGGAGAGAAGAGGTGCAATGAGAATAGATTAGAAATAGAAAGAAGGGTATAGAGGAGGAAAGAGGAGAGGAGAGAGAGAAGGGGAGATGAGAGGAGACAGGAGAGGATAAGGTCACTTCCTGGCCCTGCATTCCATCTGTCCATGCATACGGCTGCCATAGCAATGGGACCGTGAGGGTCCCGTTGGGAGCACGTTCAGCATGTGGGTTATTCCAATTAGGGATTGTTTGTAAATACCATGAGCACTTTCTCTCCTCGTGTGTGCGTAATTCTGTGAGTGTTAGAGTGTGTATCTGTGTGTGTTTCCGTGTGTCTGTGCGCATCGCTGTCTCTGTGACAGGGGACATTTGTTGATTATGACACGATAGATAGGGGAGCAGACAAATGCAGATATAGTGTTTTTCTGGATGGCTGGAGAGCTGGCTGGAGAGCTGGCTGGAAAGCTGGCTGGAAAGCAGGCTGGAGAGCTGTCTGGAAAGCTGTCTGGAAAGCAGGCTGGAGAGCTGTCTGGAAAGCTGTCTGGAAAGCTGGCTGGAGAGCTGGCTGGAAAGCTGGCTGGAAAGCAGGCTGGAGAGCTGGCTGGAGAGATGGCTGGAGAGCCGGCTGGAGATCAATGGCACACCGTTAATCTTTATCCACAGCCCTGACAGCCAGGAGCATTCTTCCAGCATTCCATAGCTCTCTCCTTCTCTCACTACGCTTTTCTCTGCCTCTCTCTCAGTTGTCTGCCCTGCATTTCTCTGTTTACCAAGAAAGTGATTTTATTCTATGAGAGAAATTATATTGTATGTTATCTGCACAGACATACACACACAGTATACAGTAGAGAGAGAGAGAGAGAGAGAGAGAGAGAGAGAGAGAGAGAGAGAGAGAGAGAGAGAGAGAGAGAGAGAGAGAGAGAGAGAGAGAGAGAGAGAGAGAGAGAGAGAGAGAGAGAGAGAGAGAATAGGTGTTGTTGGTACGTATTGAAATCTTTAATAAAGTTACCAGCATTGCCCTCTGTCAGCACCAATTGAAATGCAGCACTGGCACACACACAAGAGCACCTTCTGTATATAATGTTTCTCTCCATGTGTCCCTGTACATACTATACACACACACCCGCACAAACACTCACACACAAAAAAATCACACAAAAGACATGAAAGCTGCGTCCACTTACCACCCCTTTTGCAAACATATACATAATCCACTCTATTTTTCCATAACACACGCACTGCCACACACACGTCTCACCCCTCCCCCACCACACATGCCCTCTACACCCCTGATAATCACATTGCAGTGCTATAGAGCGTTAATTATGAATCCGTCTTCATTTCTGGGGCCTGGGCTGGCTTGCCTTAAACACTATGATTGGTTTAGCTTCCGTCCTTTCAACCTGAATCTCCAAGGTGTTTGATCTCTCCTAAAGCTTGACGTGGAGAGAGCTGCGGCGTACTCCCAGTGCTCCCAGAGCCTTCCGCACGGACACATCCTAACAGGATTAGCCCGCCTCCCGGCCACAGAGCAGGAGATCTGAACGATAAGAGGCGTTTGTTTTTCCAGGTCCATCCCATCCCCAGTGAAAGACATACATACCCTGACTACCATCCCGGCCCAGGCCCATCTCAGCCTCGCGGCTAGGTGGAGGGCTGGCTTCACTAATTAGACTTTGGATTATGAATCCTTTTTCTGCGGTCAGGCGGCTCTCCCTGTCTAAGCGCATCTGACAAGCTGGGGTCAGAGGAGCGGAGCAGAGGAGGGTATAGAGGTTATGATTAAATCAGGACAACAGACAAAATCTTGTCCAACTGGACACGCAAATTACTTTCTCATTGGAGACCATTCTGACCACCTGACTCCACATGATTAGTGGTTGATACTCACATACCATGCATAAAACACACTTTCTGTAGCTATACTCTAACATAGTGTAGGAACATACAGTATGGATGGATGAACAGACAACTGCGATGTGTGATATCACTTCCACCCAAACATGACTGTAAAATCAAGTCAAATCAAATTTTATTGGTCACATACACATGGTTAGCAGATGTTAATGCGAGTATAATGAAATGCTTGTGTTTCTAGTTCCGACTATGCAGTAATATCTAACAAGTAATCTAATAATTAGACAACAATTACCTAATACACACAAATCTAAAGGGGTGAATGAGAATATGTACATACAAATATATGGATGAGAGATGGCCGAGCGGCATAGGCAAGGTGCAGTAGATGGGATAAAATACAGTATGTACATATGGTATGAGTAATGTAAAATATGTAAACATTATTAAAGTGCATTATTTAAAGTGACCAGTGATTGCAAACATATACAAAATCCACTCTATTTTTTCGATAACACACACACACACACGCACTGCCACACACACACACACATCTCACCCCTCCCCCAGCACACATGCCCTCTACTCCCCTGATAATCACATTGCAGTGCTATAGAGCATTAATTATGAGTCTGTCTTCATTTCTGGGGCCTGGGCTGGCTTTCCTTAAACAATATGATTGGTTTAGGACACACTTAGAGAGAGAGAGAAAGAGACTGCATTTACACAGACACACACACACATACTGTACATACACACACACACACAGAGGTACACATTATCACATGGACCATGCACAGCCTACATATACACACACACAACAAGCAGTGATGAATTATTTACAGAAAATAATGAATGCATAAGAGAAAGAGAGCAGAGGGTAGTCTTCTCCTCTAATGTCATTGTATTCATGCAGACATGTTGAGCATGGCCTGCAGGTCGCTAGGTCAGCTTGGAGGATAAGCGGAGGCGATCGAGATTGGGTGGTTAGAGAGATGCAATTTGTATGCAAGGCAGAGTTCTATTAAATATACTGTGTTGATTGGGTGGGTATGAATGTTGCAGCACATATGATTGTTTGTGTATGTACACTGTAGTATTCTACTTCCTAGCCTATCGTAAAATAATTACACATACCGAAGAATGACAAGACATTCATACCAACTTCAGGTTGGCCTTCGGTCTGCCTGTATCAGTGTCTCTTTGGTCTGCCTGTATCAGTGTGTCTTTGGTCTGCCTGTATCAGTGTGTCTTTGGTCTGCCTGTATCAGTGTGTCTTTGGTCTGCCTGTATCAGTGTGTCTTTGGTCTGCCTGTATCAGTGTCTCTTTGGTCTGCCTGTATCAGTGTCTCTTTGGTCTGCCTGTATCAGTGTGTCTTTGGTCTGCCTGTATCAGTGTGTCTTTGGTCTGCCTGTATCAGTGTGTCTTTGGTCTGCCTGTATCAGTGTGTCTTTGGTCTGCCTGTATCAGTGTCTCTTTGGTCTGCCTGTATCAGTGTGTCTTTGGTCTGCCTGTATCAGTGTGTCTTTGGTCTGCCTGTATCAGTGTGTCTTCGGTCTGCCTGTATCAGTGTGTCTTCGGTCTGCCTGTATCAGTGTGTCTTCGGTCTGCCTGTATCAGTGTGTCTTTGGTCTGCCTGTATCAGTGTGTCTTTGGTCTGCCTGTATCAGTGTGTCTTTGGTCTGCCTGTATCAGTGTGTCTTTGGTCTGCCTGTATCAGTGTGTCTTTGGTCTGCCTGTATCAGTGTGTCTTTGGTCTGCCTGTATCAGTGTGTCTTTGGTCTGCCTGTATCAGTGTGTCTTTGGTCTGCCTGCATCAGTATGTACAGTATATTGAGCTGCAGCCTGTTCTACAAGGTGGATATCTCTCCTCTGCTGACTGACTTATCCTGACAGAATGGTCACGTTCCTTATGAGTGGCCAGCACAGACAGTGGAGCACAGCTATCTCAGAGACAGAGAGAGAAAGGGAGAGAGAGTGAGACAGAGGAGAGAAGGAGGAGAGGTTATGAGAGGAAAGCAGAAGCTAGTCTAATCTGTCATGTCAGTGATGTGATGCCCTGGCTGTCTCGTGCCACGCCCCTGGCCACGCCCCAGGCCACACGTCATCCAGAGACCATGGCACATAGTGGGAACAAACGGGGCCCAGCGGAACTATGGTAAGGCGCTGCAGGGATAGTTTCCGTGGTGACCTTGTTTCCACGGGGGCTGGAAAGACTGGTGGAGGCACGTGTCCCACGGCAACAATGTCCACCTGCCCGCTCCCTGACCATGTGACCATGTGAGAAATGAGACCATAGAGAGCAGAGGCATGCAGAGTGGCACCTCCAGAACTGTGAGATACTAGCAGAAAGGGATGCTTTGGCAGGGGGTGATATTGGAGTGTTGTTCTATACCCATGACACAAACAAACACACAAAATATTGCACATTCTGACAGAATGGCAGATATGTGAAATGTTTTGCACTCTAGGCACTATATTAGTAGCATGTTAGGGAAAAGTAAGCTAACCACTTGAATGAAATGCAACTAAGTTAATAGGAGGTTAGAACAGAGATACATCTATTAGCACACTCAGGTACATATAACTATACAGCCACACCCACACACAGGCCTCTAAAGGCACAGTGAATAGAAGATACTGTGTCATCCACACCCAGGCCTCTAAAGGCACAATGAATATAAGATACTGTATCATCCACACACAGGTCTCTAAAGGCACAGTGAATAGAAGATACTGTATCATCCACACACAGGTCCTCTGGAGGCACAGTGAATATAAGATACTGTATCATCCACACACAGGTCCTCTGGAGGCACAGTGAATAGAAGATACTGTGTCATCCACACACAGGCCTCTAAAGGCACAGTGAATAGAAGATACTGTGTCATCCACACACAGGCCTCTAAAGGCACAGTGAATAGAAGATACTGTATCATCCACACACAGGTCTCTAAAGGCACAGTGAATAGAAGATACTGTATCATCCACACACAGGTCTCTAAAGGCACAGTGAATAGAAGATACTGTATCATCCACACACAGGTCTCTAAAGGCACAGTGAATAGAAGATACTGTGTCATCCACACACAGGCCTCTAAAGGCACAGTGAATAGAAGATACTGTGTCATCCACACACAGGCCTCTAAAGGCACAGTGAATAGAAGATACTGTGTCATCCACACACAGGTCCTCTGGAGGCACAATGAATAGAAGATACTGTATCATCCACACACAGGCCTCTAAAGGCACAGTGAATAGAAGATACTGTGTCATCCACACACAGGCCTCTAAAGGCACAATAAATAGAAGATACTGTGTCATCCACACACAGGCCTCTAAAGGCACAGTGAATAGAAGATACTGTATCATCCACACACAGGTCCTCTGGAGGCACAGTGAATAGAAGATACTGTGTCATCCACACACAGGTCCTCTGGAGGCACAGTGAATAGAAGATACTGTATCATCCACACACAGGCCTCTAAAGGCACAGTGAATAGAAGATACTGTATCATCCACACACAGGTCCTCTGGAGGCACAGTGAATAGAAGATACTGTGTCATCCACACACAGGCCTCTAAAGGCACAGTGAATAGAAGATACTGTATCATCCACACACAGGTCCTCTGGAGGCACAGTGAATAGAAGATACTGTATCATCCACACACAGGTCCTCTGGAGGCACAGTGAATAGAAGATACTGTATCATCCACACACAGGCCTCTAAAGGCACAGTGAATAGAAGATACTGTATCATCCACACACAGGTCCTCTGGAGGCACAGTGAATAGAAGATACTGTGTCATCCACACACAGGCCTCTAAAGGCACAGTGAATAGAAGATACTGTATCATCCACACACAGGTCCTCTGGAGGCACAGTGAATAGAAGATACTGTATCATCCACACACAGGTCTCTAAAGGCACAGTGAATAGAAGATACTGTGTCATCCACACACAGGTCCTCTGGAGGCACAGTGAATAGAAGATACTGTATCATCCACACACAGGCCTCTAAAGGCACAGTGAATAGAAGATACTGTGTCATCCACACACAGGTCCTCTGGAGGCACAGTGAATAGAAGATACTGTATCATCCACACACAGGCCTCTAAAGGCACAGTGAATAGAAGATACTGTGTCATCCACACACAGGTCCTCTGGAGGCACAGTGAATAGAAGATACTGTATCATCCACACACAGGTCCTCTGGAGGCACAGTGAATAGAAGATACTGTGTCATCCACACACAGGCCTCTAAAGGCACAGTGCATAGAAGATACTGTATCATCCACACACAGGCCTCTAAAGGCACAGTGCATAGAAGATACTGTGTCATCCACACACAGGCCTCTAAAGGCACAGTGAATAGAAGATACTGTATCATCCACACACAGGTCCTCTGGAGGCACAATGAATATAAGATACTGTATCATCCACACACAGGTCCTCTGGAGGCACAGTGAATAGAAGATACTGTATCATCCACACACAGGTCCTCTGGAGGCACAGTGAATAGAAGATACTGTATCATCCACACACAGGCCTCTAAAGGCACAGTGAATAGAAGATACTGTATCATCCACACACAGGTCCTCTGGAGGCACAGTGAATAGAAGATACTGTATCATCCACACACAGGCCTCTAAAGGCACAGTGGATAGAAGATACTGTGTCATCCACACACAGGTCCTCTGGAGGCACAGTGAATAGAAGATACTGTATCATCCACACACAGGCCTCTAAAGGCACAGTGAATAGAAGATACTGTATCATCCACACACAGGTCCTCTGGAGGCACAGTGAATAGAAGATACTGTATCATCCACACACAGGCCTCTAAAGGCACAGTGGATAGAAGATACTGTGTCATCCACACACAGGTCCTCTGGAGGCACAGTGAATAGAAGATACTGTATCATCCACACACAGGCCTCTAAAGGCACAGTGAATAGAAGATACTGTGTCATCCACACACAGGCCTCTAAAGGCACAGTGAATAGAAGATACTGTATCATCCACACACAGGTCCTCTGGAGGCACAATGAATAGAAGATACTGTATCATCCACACACAGGCCTCTAAAGGCACAGTGAATAGAAGATACTGTGTCATCCACACACAGGCCTCTAAAGGCACAGTGAATAGAAGATACTGTGTCATCCACACACAGGTCCTCTGGAGGCACAGTGAATAGAAGATACTGTATCATCCACACACAGGTCTCTAAAGGCACAGTGAATAGAAGATACTGTATCATCCACACACAGGTCCTCTGGAGGCACAGTGAATAGAAGATACTGTATCATCCACACACAGGCCTCTAAAGGCACAGTGAATAGAAGATACTGTGTCATCCACACACAGGCCTCTAAAGGCACAGTGAATAGAAGATACTGTGTCATCCACACACAGGTCCTCTGGAGGCACAGTGAATAGAAGATACTGTATCATCCACACACAGGCCTCTAAAGGCACAGTGAATAGAAGATACTGTATCATCCACACACAGGTCCTCTGGAGGCACAATGAATAGAAGATACTGTATCATCCACACACAGGCCTCTAAAGGCACAGTGAATAGAAGATACTGTGTCATCCACACACAGGTCCTCTGGAGGCACAATGAATATAAGATACTGTATCATCCACACACAGGCCTCTAAAGGCACAGTGAATAGAAGATACTGTATCATCCACACACAGGTCCTCTGGAGGCACAGTGAATAGAAGATACTGTATCATCCACACACAGGCCTCTAAAGGCACAGTGAATAGAAGATACTGTATCATCCATACACAGGCCTCTAACGGCACAGTGAATAGAAGATACTGTGTCATCCACACACAGGCCTCTAAAGGCACAGTGAATAGAAGATACTGTATCATCCACACACAGGCCTCTAAAGGCACAGTGAATAGAAGATACTGTGTCATCCACACACAGGTCCTCTGGAGGCACAGTGAATAGAAGATACTGTGTCATCCACACACAGGTCTCTAAAGGCACAGTGAATAGAAGATACTGTATCATCCACACACAGGTCCTCTGGAGGCACAGTGAATAGAAGATACTGTATCATCCACACACAGGC
>NC_052316.1:27898755-27916255 GCF_016432855.1 Salvelinus namaycush | reverse complement strand
GATGATGTTAAAGCGTTTAAGTATAGTCAATTGGAATTTGTTGTCTGTTCAATTAATCATTTCATTGAGGATATCATCAACACCACAGGCCTTTTGGGGTTGGAGGGTTTGTATTTTGTCCTGTAGTTCATTCAGTGTAATTGGTGAATCCAGTGGGTTCTGGTAGTCTTTAATAGTTGATTATAATATTTGTATTTGATCATGTATATGCTTTTGCTGTTTGTTTGTTGTTATAGAGCTAAAAAGATTAGAGAAGTGGTTTATCCATACATCTCCATTTTGAATAGATAACTCTTTGTGTTGTTGTTTGTTTAGTGTTTTCCAAATTTCCCAGAAGTGGTTAGAGTCTATGGATTCTTCAGTTACATTCTTCAGTTACACAGTCTCTATGTTTTTGGTTGGACAGGTTTCTCAATTTCTTTCTTAGGTTTTTGCATTCTTCATCAAACCATTTTTCATTGTTGTAAATTTTTAGATGTGATAGGGAAGCTGAGAGGTCAAATATACTGTTAAGATTGTCTACTGCCAAGTTTACACCTTCACTATTACAGTGGAACGTTTTGTCCAGGAAAATGTGTAAACGGGATTGAATTTAATTTGTTGTTGCCTAATAGTTTTTGGTTGGTTTCCACACTACTTTCCTTCCATCTATAGCATTTCGTAATACTACTCAGTTCCTTTGGCTTTGATGCCTCATGATTTGAGTATTGCTCTGTTCAAGTAGACTGTGGTCTGATATGGGTGTCAGTGGGCTGACTGTGAACGCTCTGAGAGACTCTGGGTTGAGGTCAGTGATAATGTAGTCTACAGTACTACTGCCAGGAGATGAGCTATACGTGTACCTACCATAGGAGTTCCCTCGATGCCTACCATTGACTACGTACATACCCAGCGTGCGACAGATCTGCAGGAGTTGTGGAACATATGTTTACATTGCCAAAGCAAGTTAAACAGATTATAAACTATTTTAAAAAATGTACAGTAAACATTACTCACAAAAGTTTCAAAAGAATAAAGACATTTCAATTGTCTCCCTCCCTCCCTCCCTCTCTCTGTATATTGTATATGGTCTACTCTAAAGAAAGAAAGCTACTAGTAATTGATAAACTGATCTAATTACAAAGCCAGTGAACACAGATGTTCTCTCCTTTTCTCCGGGCCTTTGTCACTATGGATTTAATTAATGAACAATCTCCCTCCCCATGTCCCACCTTGTAGCAATGTTTGTGTTGTGAGGGCCGCAAGGTGTTTACTGGGTTTATTTGCCATTAATTAGTATGTTTTGAGTTTAACATGTAGTTGTTGTCTCTCTCAAAAGTAAAAGATAATTTTCCTGCTTAAGTTCAGAAATATTTGTTTCTTCTTTGAGTGAGTGAGTGTGAGTGTGTGTCCATGAACCCAGGTGCTCCCCAGGTGCTCCCCAGGTGCTCCCCAGGTGCTCCCCTGTGCTCCTGTGTTCTCTCATCCTCTAGGAGAGGAACTAGGGCCTAGGTGCTCCTTTCACATAGATTCTTGAGGGAAAGAATGGAACGGCTGTTTTTTTCTTCAAACAGTTTAAAGTGAGTGTTCCTGTGTGATGTGTTCCAGACAGGCAGACAGTTTCCTGTCAAGAGTTTAATCCTTGGGACAGTGACTTACTTTTGGAGCAGACGCCCAGAGGAATGCCGTCATTCTCAGACACAGAGAGAGAGAAGGGGAAGAGTTTTTTTCCCCTCTTCTATTCTCACGATTAGTGAGATTTTGAGTTTCTTAATCCAGAGGCAAAGAGCTTCAGTTTGATCTTGTGATAAAGCAGAGATAGAGATTAGAAAGAGGATACCCCTCAGTTCAGAAGATAAGAAGGTTGATTAACCGAAACGCTCAGGAATGAAGGGATACCACCATCATAGGCCTCCTGGGCAAAGCAATTGTCGGTCCCAAATGACATTCTCTTTCACATACAAATTCCCCCTCTTTCACAGTGGCATAGATACGTTTAATTTCTCTCAGCCACTCTTATGTCAGGAGTTATATTCCAATGTGTTTTAAGAACTGAGCTGTCATGTAGTGAGCTGGGAGAGGATTGCACTTCAGCACTCCTATAGTCTGGATTAACACTGCTGGATTCTCTACTGCCAGAAGGGGGGAAGGGCCGGCGGGGGACTGGGTTGGTTCCTGTAGGACTCTCAGTAACTCAGTAGCCATCTGAGAGAGGAGATAATGCTATACACCAACCTCACAGTGGATACACCCATCAGGGATCAGGTCACAACACTGCACCATCCTTGACTGACGGGAATGAGGACACACTCTGGGTAGTCAAGGCCATTCATGGGAACCCTGTGTCCGTACCTGACTGACTGGTCTAGTTTATATTGTAATAGTGGCCTGGTTATTTGTGCTGGCTGTGTATTCTGTGCAGATATGTTTCTGTGCTGCGCTCAGTGAGGGATAGGGGAACGTAGCGTAGCGTATTTGGGTTAGGGAGGATAATCCACTCACCCCTAAAGAGGATTGGAGAATCTCACAGGCTTTGATGAGTTGTGAGCTGGTGTTTATTTCACATCATATGAACAGGACTGTTTGTGTCACCGCCGGCAAGGGCGCTTCCTCCCCTCTCCCTTCCGCCACAGTCATCGCCACCGCCACCTCTCCCACGGCATGCTGGGTAATTATTTTTGTGCTAGAGAGGGAGGGGGGAGGAGGGCAGGTTGAAAAGAAGGAGAGGAAGGGAGGATTGGTGAGAATGTTTTAGTGATAAGGAATGGGTTAGAGTTGCTGTTCCTTAGCTATCACTCTCCAGATCACAGGGTTGAGGGAGATTATGTGATAGTTGAAGTGTCTCTCTGTGTCTGCAACTAGGCCTGGTGTACTGCTGCTGAGGCAGGCTGTGCAAGCACAACGTTTTTCTATGATCCCGAGGAATCACTCACTGACACACACAGGGGAGAGGAGGGGGCAGAAAAACACAGCTTCCACTACAGGAGGAGGTTTGTGTATTAGACAGGAAGGCAGACAAAAAGATAGAGTAGTTGGTTCTGAAGAAAATGATGTGAGATTTGTCTTTTTGTTAGCTTGTATACTCATAGGACACTTTGTAGGCTCATTGGATCCTCTCTCTGTCCCTCTGTGACTTCGGGACGGTTGTCTGGGTTCGCTGTTCTTGGCCTCAGACTGGAGAGATTGTGGCCTTAATTCCTCCAGACAGCCATTAAAGCTCTTAGCAGCAGTGGAGATATGCCTAAGTGGCTACGGCAGAACTGTGCCTCTGATGCCCAGAAGGAAGGGGATTTGATTTAAGGGTAGCCAAAGCCCTTAATGACAAGGCACACACGAGACAATGACTAGCGTGTCATCTCTGAGGGGAAGACCATATTGTGCTGTGATTTTCCACTCGAATAGATAATGTCTTCTAGTTATTTTCAAACCACCTGGGTGATGCACTGGTCACACACCTTGTGTGAGCTTATTACTTGGATCATATTTGGATATACAATCAATTTGATGGTACAGACGCTACAGCTTATTTCATACCCAGCAAGTTCATCTGGTGTCTTGCAGGATGAAGACAGGAAGACAGACAGGTACACCCACAGATGGACAGACAGGGAGATGAACAGACACACAGACAAATAGACAGGGAGACGAACAGACAAACAGACGGGGAGACAGACAGACAGATGGGGAGAAGGACAAGGAGACGGACAGACAGGGAGATGGAGCAGGAGACAGACTCAGAGACGGACAGATGAACAGACGGTGAGACAAACAGACAGGGAGAAGGACAGGGAGACGGACAGAAAAACAGTTGTACAGACAGGGAGACAGACGGACAGACACACCGACGGGGAGAGGGACAGGGAGACGGGCAGACAGGGAGATGGACCGGGAGACAGACTCTGAGATGAACAGACAAACAGACAGGGAGACCGGGAGACAGACGGGGAGACGAACAGACAGACGGACAGACAAACAGACAGGGAGGCGGACAGGGAGACGGACAGGGAGGCGGACAGGGAGACAAACAGACGGGGAGACGGACAGGGAGACGGACAGACAAACAGACGGACAGACAGGGAGATGGACCGGAAGACAGACGGGGAGATGGACAGACAAACAGATGGGAGATGGACAGGGAGACGGACTAGGAGACAGACAGGGAGACAGACAGATAAAGAGACGGGGAGACAAGGACACCGGTAGAAATAAGAAGTAGCCTTTGACAGACCTGAACAAATGGTATGTATGTTTTTATTAATGGTTATTCAAATATGGCACCAGGATTAGAAGGAAATTGCTGGTTGGGTGGTCTCTGAGATTTACATACCTGAATGGAACTTCTTCATCGCTCTCTGAACAGCTATGTTTACTGTGGTTTTCCACTGTCGAAGTTGAAATAATATTAAGGGAATGTTGTCTAAGGATTTAATTGCTTACTGTCAGCTTGGCCCAATGTACTGTACTACAGGCTTTGCCATCTGTAGGTGTATCGCGGTGTCTGTATTTGTGTGTGTGTTGTTTGTGTGTGTGTGTGTGTGTATGTGTGTGTGTGTGCGCATACGCGCGTGCACGTAACATGCTGGTGTAACAGCAGTATTTTGTTTCTGATGTGCATGTAGCTTTAATTACACTAATGGATGTTGAGTGACATGTGAAAGGCTGCTGCTCCTCTCTACTGGTGTAGGGCTCAGTGTTGCTGACTCGACACGCTTGATGCGATTCAATATAGTGACTCTGAATTAAGGTGAGTTTCCAGCAGAGAGAGAGACACACACACACATGCACACGCACACGCATGCTTGGACGGACACACACACACAGACAAGCCTCCCTCCATCTGACAGCCTGGTGGAACACAGGTGGAGGAGGGGGAGTTAGTAACCACAAGTATCCCTGCATAGCAGAGCTCTGACTGGGCCACAAATCATGATCAATGGGCCTCTGCTTGGCTCCACTGTCTGAAACTTCATCCTCTTCTTTGAATGTCAGTCACCACACCGAAACTGAATGGACTGCTCCCCAAACTCTCTGTGTGTCTGTCAGCCTAGTGTTAGAGCTGACTGGCGAGAGTCAAGCCCAATGGCTGGAAAAGTAAGATATAGAGGCCAGTTCAGGGTTAAATGTCTCTGTCTGTGATGTATGGACACAGAGCATGACCTGCTCAGACAGACCTCTGATTGAGACAAAACGCTGGAGCCCCCAGAGAGCCAATGGCCTCTCTCCCACAGACACACACAGCCTGTTTCTGGGCTTCCATTATTTGGCGCCATTTAATGCTATTTCCTCTATTTGTATCCTCCCAAATTGAGCATGAGGCTGACTGCCACCATTTTAGCTATTGTTTTATGTCCTCCATTTTGCCTTAATTGCATCCTGTCCTCCATATACAGTAATCATACCTGCTGCTGTAATGAGGACGTATATAGAAATGGATCCAGTTTGCCGTGTATGTCTGTGTGTGAGTAGAAGCTCTAACTGGGTCTGACCCAGCCCATAAAAACACAGTAAAAGTTTGTTCTTATGGCTCCACAGAGATGCAGAGACAGGACAATGTTATTTCAGCTTCCGTTGTTGGAGCTTCAACTAAAAACCTTTACTATGGGAGAGAAAGACACAGAGACAGTTATTTGCTGTCTATATGCAAACACATTCCCAACATTATCAGTTTGTGAAGATTTCAATTGTAGGGAATTGTGTGTGTGTGTGTGTGTGTGTGTGTGTGTGTGTGTGTTTGTATGTGTGTGTGTGTGTGTGTGTGTGTGTGTGTGTGTGTGTGTGTGTGTGTGTGTGTGTGTGTGTGTGTGTGTGTGTGTGTGTGTGTGTGTGTGTGTGTGTGTTTGTGTGTGTTTGCGTGCGTGCATGCGTGCGTTCCTGTGTATGTGCATGTGCACATGGGTGTTTGTGTGTTCTGTTTGTGTTGCATGTCGAGTGTAGGTACGGGAAAGAATAATAGTTTGAGAATGCGATTAGTTTCAAGAGGGAGAATATGACTTAAAGACCTGCGTGGTGTTTTGTATTCCTGATGTCTCTTCTGTTACCTGTTCTGTACGTTTGTTTGCTCACCTCATTATTCAATCTGCTAGCTGGTCTTATCTACAGCGGCTCACAGAGCAGCATAATGCATATCATTATACACTGAATGAATAAAATAAAGAAGCCAGGAAGGATGACAAGAAGCAGAGACTCAGAGGCTCAGTATGACATTATCAAACCACTTTTTATTGCAGATGAACAGCCATTAAATACAAATACAATGATCAGGGACGTATGAAAGAAAATATGCAATTATACACTAGCAGGTTGCGTATTGGGTGTGTGATGTTGCCTGAGGAGGAATTACTTATCAAGATGATGACCTCAGTCGTGAGGTCAGATAGATGTCGCCTCAGGGCAGCTTGGATCAGGAAGTTGAAGTGAGGAGATGGACACAGCCAGAGGGTGATGGGTTGGAGGTCACAACACTTTAACTACTGCTCCTGAGATGGTGGTGACCTTTAACCTTTATCCCTCTGCTTTAATCCCTGTCCATATTGTCTCTAACTGGACTGTGTTGTTAACCGTTGACACTACTGATCCACCGAGGGTACAGGAGGATTCAGACAGTGTTGACATGTTGTCAGCCATTGTTGACCGATGGCTATCTCCATTCTGCTCCGTGATTCAGTGGCTGTTGTGTGTTCAGCGCATCATCATTTATGACACATGGTAATTGGTGATGAGTCATTGAGAGCAGAATAATGGTTCTATCCATCACAGGTTCCACACACCTCACTGTCCCGGTATCCCATATTCTCTTGCTGGGATGTTGTTGTTGATGCATCACCTCATCCAGCTGGGCCTATGGTGTGTCCCCCTGACTGACCGTCCTTCTCTCCCTGTGTGGATTTGCAGGTGTAAAGGTGCGTCTCACTATGGCCTGTCTGCAGACAGGAAGCGGCGTTCCCAGGAGGGTGACTGCACTGACAGCACGTCAGAACTCACCGTTGCCACCCTGCCCGGCGATGGCCCCACCTCTGCTGCCGTCGCCCTCCTATCAGACGATCCCGGCCTCGTCAACCCTGCCTTTGACCCCAGTATGGAGGACAACAGCCAATCAGGCAGCACCACCAGCCTGGCAGCCCGCAGCAGTACCAAAAAGAGTGATTGTGAGTGTGCGTACGTACGGATGTGTTTGTGATTGTGTAGTTCTGCAACAAGTAACCTTTCTCTGATCTATAAAGCAGTGTGTGTGTATGTGCGTGCGTGCTTGTGCGTATTGAACTGTTTGTCAGTGTGACTGATTGAAATGCAATAGAAAGCAGGGAGCCAGGGGAGGCTTTCTAGTCACAGTTTCATAGTCCCTCACTCACATCGATACCATCAGTAAACACTATTCAAACATACATTTTACATCATACCCACACAGGTAAACATCCCAGAACCCATGCTCACTGAAACACAGTATCTGTACTACTTCAAGATTTTTGACAGAAATCCTATTCTTAAATTAGCTTTTGTAGCATTGCTTCTTCACTAATCTTTCATCACAGAGAGAGACAGCGGTAGAGAGACAGAGAGACAGCGGTAGAGAGACAGAGAGACAGCGACAGAGAGACAGCGACAGAGAGACAGCGACAGAGAGACAGCGACAGAGAGACAGAGGTAGAGAGACAGAGAGACAGCGACAGAGAGACAGAGAGACAGAGAGACAGCGGTAGAGAGACAGAGAGACAGAGAGACAGAGAGACAGAGAGACAGACAGAGAGACAGAGAGACAGACAGACAGACAGACAGACAGACAGACAGACAGACAGACAGACAGACAGACAGACAGACAGACAGACAGACAGACAGACAGACAGACAGACAGACAGACAGACAGACAGACAGACAGACAGACAGACAGACAGAGCAAGCGAGCGAGCGAGCGAGAGAGAGAAAGAATGTAAAGAGAGGAAGTGAGAGTGGGTGGAATGAGAATTTCACACAGCCCAGTTCCATTAATACTGAATGACGTGATAGGCCCTCACCCTCCACTCATCCACCGGTGAACCCTGGAGCCACTCACACCTGTTGTACTCACTCACATCCCCTTCTCAATGTGAACGTGCTGCCGGTGGGGACACCAAATAATGCTGCAACAGCACTTTTGGCCCGGGCCGCCGAGCAGAGCACCCACCGCCATGCAGAGCCACTGCTGCTGAACAAGCTGTCATCTCCAGAAGAGCTGGGTGCTTTTAAAGAATAATGTAGCTGTCATGAGGCCTTTGCATCTCTCCAGGCCCGCAGAGCGAGGGGCGCTGCAGAGGCTCACTGCCCCGCTTTCAGGGGAGCCAGGCTGGGGCTCACACTCCACTGCAGCCTGCTCCGCTCTGGTAGAGCCAGACTCTCTGTCAGAATCTCAGTAGACTATAGTAGGGTCAGACTGCTGTATTTATACTGCACCAAGTTTTATCTATTGATGACATGAAACATGACTGCTGCAGTTTACGAAGCTCATCACCCCTGCAGAGTTTATAGGCCCCCTCCATCCTGTTCCTCAGCTTTGACATAATGACAAACAAATGAGTGTTTGGGGAATTCATGAAGGATTTTGATTGGATTCTCTAAAACAAATGTGTTCAAGCTGTTGTTATGGCTTTTTTAGAGGCAGACAGAACGAGAGATCTCAGGCATCTGATTGGCTGTGGTGAGGCAGTCTCAGAGACTTGTCCAGGCATGTTCAGTCAGAACAGAGCTGCTCTATAAAGTGTGCCCCTGTCTCTCTGTCCCCTCAGTCCGAAACTATGACCGCACCTCGGTCAGGAGCCGCTCCTTCAGGCGGTTGAACCGTGCATTCAGTGTCCTGCGGAGGACCAAGAGCGGCACATCCGTGTCGAATGAGACCGCAGAGGAACGAGACAATGCCAGGAACACCAGTGTGCCCCAGGAAGGTATGCGCGTGTTTGTTTGAGTGAATGATTGTGTGGTTAATTTTTCTGAACCAAATGAAATTTGTGTATGCTGTGTTTTATCATTGGGGGTTGATTTAATTCAGTATGATGTCAGTGGGGGTTGTGTTTAGTTCAGTATGATGTCAGTGAGGTTGTGTTTAGTTCAGTATGAAGTCAGTGGGGTTGTGTTTAGTTCAGTATGATGTCAGTGGGGGTTGTGTTTAGTTCAGTATGATGTCAGTGAGGGTTGTGTTTAGTTCAGTATGATGTCAGTGGGGGTTGTGTTTAGTTCAGTATGATGTCAGTGGGGGTTGTGTTTAGTTCAGTGTGATGTCAGTGGGGGTTGTGTTTAGTTCAGTATGATGTCAGTGAGGGTTGTGTTTAGTTCAGTATGAAGTCAGTGGGGTTGTGTTTAGTTCAGTATGACGTCAGTGGGGGTTGTGTTTAGTTCAGTATGAAGTCAGTGGGGGTTGTGTTTAGTTCAGTATGACGTCAGTGGGGGTTGTGCTTAGTCAAGTATGACGTCAGTTGGGGTTGTGTTCAGTTCAGTATGACGTCAGTGGGGTTGTGTTCAGTTCAGTATGACGTCAGTCGGGTTTTGTTCAGTTCAGTATGACGTCAGTGGGGGTTGTGATTAGTTCAGTATGACGTCAGTGGGGTTGTGTTCAGTTCAGTGTGAAGTCAGTGGGGGTCGTGTTAAGTTCAGTACGAAGTCAGTGGGATTGTGTTTAGTTCAGTATTAACGTCAGTCGGGTTTTGTTCAGTTCAGTATGACGTCAGTGGGGGTTGTGATTAGTTCAGTATGACGTCAGTGGGGGTTGTGCTTAGTCAAGTATGACGTCAGTGGGGTTGTGTTCAGTTCAGTATGACGTCAGTGGGGTTGTGTTCAGTTCAGTATGACGTCAGTGGGGTTGTGTTCAGTTCAGTATGACGTCAGTGGGGTTGTGTTCAGTTCAGTATGACGTCAGTGGGGTTGTGGTTAGTTCAGTATGACGTCAGTTGGGGTTGTGTTTAGTTCACTAAGACGCCCGTGGGGGTTGTGTTTAGTTCAGTGTGAAGTCAGTGGGGGTTGTGTTTAGTTCAGTATGAAGTCAGTGGGGGTTGTGTTTAGTTCAGTTTGATGTCAGTGGGGGTTGTGTTTAGTTCAGTATGAAGTCAGTGGGGGTTGTGCTTAGTTCAGTATAAAGTCAGGGGGGGCTGTGTTAGGTTCAGTATGATGTCAGTGGGGGTTGTGTTTAGTTCAGTCTGACGTCAGTGGGGTTGTGTTAAGTTCAGTGTGATTAATTGTGGGGGTTATGATTACTTCAGTATGATGTCAGTGGGGGTTGTGTTTAGTTCAGTAAGACGTCGGTGGGGTTGTGTTTAGTTCAGTATGAAGTCATTTGGGGTTGTGTTTTGTTCAGTATGACGTCAGTGGGGGTTGTGTTTAGTTCAGTAAGACGTCGGTGGGGTTGTGTTTAGTTCAGTATGAAGTCATTTGGGGTTGTGTTTTGTTCAGTATGACGTCAGTGGGGGTTGTGTTTAGTTCAGTTTGACGTCAGTGGGGGTTGTGTTTAGTTCATTATGACATCAGTGGGGTTTGTGTTTAGTTCAGTATGACGTCAGTGGGGGTTGTGCTTAGTTAAGTATGAGGTCAGGGAGGGTTGTGTTTAGTTCAGTATGAAGTGTGGGGGTTGTATTTAGTTCAGTTTGACGTCAGTGGGGGTTATGATTAGTTCAGTATCACGTCAGTGGCAGTTGTGTTTAGTTCAGTATGATGTCAGTGGGGGTTGTGTTTTGTTCAGTATGACATCAGTGGGGGTTGTGTTTAGTTCAGTATGATGTCAGTGGGGGTTGTGTTCAGTTCAGTATGATGTCAGTGGGGGTTGTGTTTTGTTCAGTATGACATCAGTGGGGGTTGTGTTTAGTTCAGTTTGATGGCAGTGGGGTTGTGTTTAGTTCAGTATGAAGTCAGTGGGGGTTGTGTTCAGTTCAGTATGATGTCAGTGGGGGTTGTGTTTTGTTCAGTATGACATCAGTGGGGGTTGTGTTTAGTTCAGTTTGATGGCAGTGGGGTTGTGTTTAGTTCAGTATGACGTCAGTGGGGGTTGTGTTTAGTTCAGTTTGACGTCAGTGGGGGTTGTGTTTAGTTCATTATGACGTCAGTGGGGTTTGTGTTTAGTTCAGTATGACGTCAGTGGGGGTTGTGCTTAGTTAAGTATGAGGTCAGGGAGGGTTGTGTTTAGTTCAGTATGAAGTGTGGGGGTTGTATTTAGTTCAGTATGACGTCAGCAGGGGTTGTGCTTAGTTCAGTTTGACGTCAGTGGGGGTTGTGTTTAGTTCAGTTTGACGTCAGTGGGGGTTATGATTAGTTCAGTATCACGTCAGTGGCGGTTGTGTTTAGTTCAGTATGATGTCAGTGGGGGTTGTGTTTTGTTCAGTATGACATCAGTGGGGGTTGTGTTTAGTTCAGTATGATGTCAGTGGGGGTTGTGTTTTGTTCAGTATGACATCAGTGGCGGTTGTGTTTAGTTCAGTATGATGTCAGTGGGGGTTGTGTTTTGTTCAGTATGACATCAGTGGGGGTTGTGTTTAGTTCAGTATGATGTCAGTGGGGGTTGTGTTCAGTTCAGTATGATGTCAGTGGGGGTTGTGTTTTGTTCAGTATGACATCAGTGGGGGTTGTGTTTAGTTCAGTTTGATGGCAGTGGGGTTGTGTTTAGTTCAGTATGGAGTCAGTGGGGGTTGTGTTAAGTTTAGTATGAAGTCTGTAAGGGTTGTGTTTAGTTCAGCATGAAGTCAGTCGGGGTTGTGTTTAGTTCAGTACGAAGTCATTTTGGTCATGCTTAGTTCAGTAAGACGTCGGTGGGGTTGTGTTTAGTTCAGTATGAAGCCATTTGGGGTTGTGTTTTGTTCAGTATGACGTCAGTGGGGGTTGTGTTCAGTTCAGTATGACGTCAGTGGGGGTTGTGTTCAGTTCTGTGTGACGTTATTCGGGATTGTGTTTAGTTCATTTTGACGTCAGTGGGGGTTATGATTAGTTCAGTATGACGTCAGTGGGGATGGTGTTTAGTTCAGGTCGAAGTCAGTGGGGCTGTGTTTAGTTCAGTATGATGTCAGTGGGGGTTGTGTATTGTTCATTATGACGTCACTGGGGGTTGTGTTCAGTTCAGTATGACATCAGCGGGAATTGTGTTTAGTTCAGTATGATGTCAGTGGGGGTTGTGTTTTGTTCAGTATGACATCAGTGGGGATGGTGTTTAGTTCAGTACGAAGTCAGTGGGGCTGTGTTTAGTTCAGTATGACGTCAGCAGGGGTTGTGTTTAGTTCAGTATAAGGTCAGTTGTGGTTGTGTTCAGTTCAGTATGAAGTGTGGGGGTGTGTTTAGTTCAGTATGACGTCAGCGGGGGTTGTGCTTAGTTAAGTATGAGGTCAGCGGGGGTTGTGTTTAGTTCAGTATGATGTCAGTGGGGGTTGTGTTTTGTTCAGTATGACATCAGTGGGGGTTGTGTTTAGTTCAGTATAATGTCAGTGGGGGTTGTGTTCAGTTCAGTATGATGTCAGTGGGGGTTGTGTTTAGTTTTGATTGAAGTCAGTGGAGTTGTGTTTAGTTCAGTGTGACGTCAGTGGGGTTTTGTTTAGTTCAGTATGATGTCAGTGGGGGTTGTGTTTAGTTCAGTATGATGTCAGTGGGGGTTGTGTTTAGTTTTGATTGAAGTCAGTGGAGTTGTGTTTAGTTTTGATTGATGTCAGTGGGGGTTGTGTTTAGTTTTGATTGAAGTCAGGGGGGTTGTGTTCAGTTCAGTATGACGTCAGCGGGGGTTGTGCTTAGTTAAGTATGAGGTCAGCGGGGGTTGTGTTTAGTTCAGTTTGAAGTCAGTGGGGGTTGTGTTAAGTTCAGTATGAAGTCAGTAAGGGTTGTGTTTAGTTCAGCATGAAGTCAGTGGGGGTTGTGTTTAGTTCTGTGTGACGTTACTCGGGATTGTGTTTAGTTCAGTTTGAAGTCAGGGGGGCTGTGTTCAGTTCAGTATGACATCAGCGGGAATTGTGTTTAGTTCAGTATGATGTCAGTGGGGGTTGTGTTTTGTTCAGTATGACATCAGTGGGGGTTGTGTTTAGTTCAGTATGATGTCAGTGAAGGTTGTGTTTAGTTTTGATTGAAGTCAGTGGAGTCGTGTTTAGTTCTGTATGACATCAGTGGGGGTTGTGTTTAGTTCAGTATGACATCAGTGGGGGTTGTGTTTAGTTCAGTATGATGTCAGTGGGGGTTGTGTTTTGTTCAGTATGACATCAGTGGCGGTTGTGTTTAGTTCAGTATGATGTCAGTGGGGGTTGTGTTTTGTTCAGTATGACATCAGTGGGGGTTGTGTTTAGTTCAGTATGATGTCAGTGGGGGTTGTGTTCAGTTCAGTATGATGTCAGTGGGGGTTGTGTTTTGTTCAGTATGACATCAGTGGGGGTTGTGTTTAGTTCAGTTTGATGGCAGTGGGGTTGTGTTTAGTTCAGTATGGAGTCAGTGGGGGTTGTGTTAAGTTTAGTATGAAGTCTGTAAGGGTTGTGTTTAGTTCAGCATGAAGTCAGTCGGGGTTGTGTTTAGTTCAGTACGAAGTCATTTTGGTCATGCTTAGTTCAGTAAGACGTCGGTGGGGTTGTGTTTAGTTCAGTATGAAGTCATTTGGGGTTGTGTTTTGTTCAGTATGACGTCAGTGGGGGTTGTGTTTAGTTCAGTATGACGTCAGTGGGGGTTGTGTTCAGTTCAGTATGACGTCAGTGGGGGTTGTGTTCAGTTCTGTGTGACGTTATTCGGGATTGTGTTTAGTTCATTTTGACGTCAGTGGGGGTTATGATTAGTTCAGTATGACGTCAGTGGGGATGGTGTTTAGTTCAGGTCGAAGTCAGTGGGGCTGTGTTTAGTTCAGTATGATGTCAGTGGGGGTTGTGTATTGTTCATTATGACGTCACTGGGGGTTGTGTTCAGTTCAGTATGACATCAGCGGGAATTGTGTTTAGTTCAGTATGATGTCAGTGGGGGTTGTGTTTTGTTCAGTATGACATCAGTGGGGATGGTGTTTAGTTCAGTACGAAGTCAGTGGGGCTGTGTTTAGTTCAGTATGACGTCAGCAGGGGTTGTGTTTAGTTCAGTATAAGGTCAGTTGTGGTTGTGTTCAGTTCAGTATGAAGTGTGGGGGTGTGTTTAGTTCAGTATGACGTCAGCGGGGGTTGTGCTTAGTTAAGTATGAGGTCAGCGGGGGTTGTGTTTAGTTCAGTATGATGTCAGTGGGGGTTGTGTTTTGTTCAGTATGACATCAGTGGGGGTTGTGTTTAGTTCAGTATAATGTCAGTGGGGGTTGTGTTCAGTTCAGTATGATGTCAGTGGGGGTTGTGTTTAGTTTTGATTGAAGTCAGTGGAGTTGTGTTTAGTTCAGTGTGACGTCAGTGGGGTTTTGTTTAGTTCAGTATGATGTCAGTGGGGGTTGTGTTTAGTTCAGTATGATGTCAGTGGGGGTTGTGTTTAGTTTTGATTGAAGTCAGTGGAGTTGTGTTTAGTTTTGATTGATGTCAGTGGGGGTTGTGTTTAGTTTTGATTGAAGTCAGGGGGGTTGTGTTCAGTTCAGTATGACGTCAGCGGGGGTTGTGCTTAGTTAAGTATGAGGTCAGGCGGGGGTTGTGTTTAGTTCAGTTTGAAGTCAGTGTTGGTTAAGCGTCAGTAAGGGTTGTGTTTAGTTCAGCATGACAGTTCAGTGGGGTTGTGTTTAGTTCTGTGTGACGTTACTGGGATTGGTGTTAGTTCAGTTTGAAGTCAGGGGGGCTGTGTTCAGTTCAGTATGACATCAGCAGGAATTGTGTTTAGTTCAGTATGAGTCAGTGGGGGTTGTGTTTTGTTCAGTATGACATCAGTGGGGGTTGTGTTTAGTTCAGTATATGTCAGTGAAGGTGTGTTTTAGTTTTGATTGAAGTCAGTGGAGTCGTGTTTAGTTCTGTATGACATCCAGTGGGGGTTGTGTTTAGTTCAGTATGACACAGTGGGGTTGTGTTTAGTTCAGTATGATGTCAGTGGGGGTTGTGTTTAGTTCAGTATGACGTCAGTGGGGTTGTGTTTAGTTCAGTATGATGTCAGTGGGGGTTGTGTTTTGTTCAGTATGATGTCATGGGGGTTGTGTTTAGTTCAGTATGATGTCATGGGGGTTGTGTTCATTCATATATGTCAGTGGGGTTGTGTTTAGTTCAGTATGATATCAGTGGGGGTTGTGTTTAGTTCAATCTGACGTCAGTGGGTTGTGTTTAGTTCATGTATGGAGTCAGTGGGGTTGTGTTAAGTTTAGTATGAAGTCTGTAAGGGTTGTGTTTAGTCAGTATGAATTCAGTCGGGGTGGTGTTTAGTTCAGTACGAAGTCATTTTGGTCATGCTTAGTTCGTAAGACGTCGGTGGGGTTGTGTTTAGTTCAGTATGAAGTCATTTGGGTTGTGTTTTGTTCAGTATGACGTCAGTGGGGTTGTGTTTAGTTCAGTTGACGTCATTGGGGGTTGTGTTAGTTCAGTATGACGTCAGTGGGGGTTGTGTTCAGTTTCTGTGTGACGTTATTCGGATTGGTGTTTAGTTCATTTTGACGTCATGTGGGTTATGATTAGTTCAGTATGACGTCAGTGGGGATGTGTTTAGTTCAGGTCGAAGTCAGTGGGTGGTTTTTTTAGTTCAGTATGATGTCAGTGGGGTTGTGTTTGTTCATTATGACGTCACTGGGGTTGTTCTTCAGTTCAGTATGACTCACGGGAATTGTGTTTAGTTCAGTATGATTCAGTGGGGGTGTGTTTTGTCAGTATGACATCAGTGGGGATGGTGTTTAGTTCAGTTACGAAGTCAGTGGGGCTGTGTTTAGTTCAGATGACGTCAGCAGGTTGTGTTTAGTTCAGTATAAGGTCAGTTGGGTTGTGTTCAGTTCAGTATGAAGTGTGGGGGTGTGTTTAGTTCAGTATGACGTCGCGGGGGTTGTGCTTAGTTAGTATGAGGTCAGCGGGGGTTGTGTTTAGTTCAGTATGATGTCATTGGGGGTTGTGTTTTGTTCAGTATGACATCAGTGGGGGTTGTGTTTAGTTCAGTATAATGTCAGTGGGGGTTGTGTTCAGTTCAGTATGATGTCAGTGGGGTTTGTTTTTGATTGAGTCAGTGGAGTTGTGTTTAGTTCAGTGTGACGTCAGTGGGGGTTGTTTAGTCAGTATGATGTCAGTGGGGGTTGTGTTTAGTTCAGTATGATGTCAGTGGGGTGGTGTTGTTTTGTTGAGTCAGTGTGTTTGTGTTTAGTTTTGATTGATGTCAGTGGGGTTGTTTTTTAGTTTGATTGAAGTCAGGGGGTTGTGTTTCAGTTCAGTATGTACGTCAGGGGTTGTGCTTAGTTAGTATGAGGTCAGCGGGGGTTGTGTTTAGTTCAGTTTGAAGTCAGTGGGGTTTGTTTAGTTCAGTATGAAGTCAGTAGGTTTGTGTTTAGTTCAGCATGAAGTCAGTGGGGGTTGTGTTTAGTTCTGTGTGAGTTACTACTGGGATTGTGTTTAGTTCAGTTTGAAGTCAGGGGGGCTGTGTTCAGTTCAGTATGACATCAGCGGGAATTGTGTTTAGTTCAGTATGATGTCAGTGGGGGTTGTGTTTTGTTCAGTATGACGTCAGTGGGGGTTGTGTTTAGTTCAGAATTATGTCAGTGGGGGTTGTGTTTAGTTTTGATTGAAGTCAGTGGGGTTGTGTTTAGTTCTGTATGAAGTCAGTGGGGGTTGTGTTTAGTTCAGTATGATGTCAGTGGGGGTTGTGTTCAGTTCAGTATGATGTCAGTGGGGGTTGTGTTTAGTTCAGTGTGATGTCAGTGGGGTTTTGTTTAGTTCAGTGTGACGTCAGTGGGGTTTTGTTTAGTTCAGTATGATGTCAGTGGGGTTGTGTTTAGTTCAGTATGATGTCAGCGGGGGTTTGTTTTAGTTTGATTGAAGTCAGTGGAGTTGTGTTAGTTTTGATTGATGTCAGTGGGGGTTGTGTTTAGTTTTGATTGAAGTCGGGGTGGTTGTGTTCAGTTCAGTATGACGTCAGCGGTGGTTGTGCTTAATTAAGTATGAGGTCAGCGGGGGTTGTGTTTAGTTCAGTTTGTAGTCAGTGGGGGTTGTGTTTAGTTCAGTATGATGTCAGTGAGGGTTGTGTTTAGTTCAGTATGATGTCAGTGGGGGTTGTGTTTAGTTCAGTGTGACGTTTATCGGGATTTGTTTAGTTCACGTTTGAAGTCATGGGGCTGTGTTTTCAGTCAGTATGACATCAGGGGGAATTGTGTTAGTTCAGTATGATGTCAGTGGGGTTGTGTTTAGTTCTGTATGACATCAGTGGGGGTTGTGTTTAGTTCAGTAGATGTCAGTGAAGGTTGTGTTTAGTTTTGATTGAAGTCAGTGGAGTCGTGTTTAGTTCTGTATGACATCAGTGGGGGTTGTGTTTAGTTCAGTATGACATCAGTGGGGGTTGTGTTTAGTTCAGTATGACATCAGGGGGGTTGTGTTCAGTTCAGTATGAAGTCAGCGGGTGTTGTGTTCAGTTCAGTATGACGTCAGCGGTGGTTGTGCTTAATTAAGTATGAGGTCAGCGGGGGTTGTGTTTAGTTCAGTTT
>NC_052316.1:27810447-27898655 GCF_016432855.1 Salvelinus namaycush | reverse complement strand
TTCAGTATGATGTCAGTGGGGGTTGTGTTTAGATCAGTTTGATGTCAGTGGGGGTTGTGTGTAGTTCAGTATGATGTCAGTGGGGTTGTGTATTGTTCATTATGACGTCACTGGGGGTTGTGTTCAGTTCAGTATGACATCAGCGGGAATTGGGTTTAGTTCAGTATGATGTCAGTGGGGGTTGTGTTTTGTTCAGTATGACATTGTGGGGGTTGTTCACAGTTCTGTATAATGTCAGTGGGGGTTGTGTTCAGTTCAGTATGACATTGTGGGGGTTGTTCACAGTGACGTCAGTGGGGGTTGTGTTAAGTTCAGAATGATGTCAGTGGGGTTGTGTTTAGTTCAGTGTGACGTCAGTGGGGTTGTGTTTAGTTCAGTATGAAGTCAGGGGGGGGGGGGGTTGTGTGTAGTTCAGTATGATGTCAGTGGGGGTTCCGTTTAGTTCAGTATGACGTCAGTGGTTGGTTGTGCTTAGTTCAGTATGAAGCCAGTGGAGGTTGTGTTTAGTTCAATATGATATCAGCAGGTGTTGTGTTTAGTTCAGTATGACGTCAGTGGGGGTTGTGTTTAGTTCAGTATGACGTCAGTGGGGGTTGTGTTCAGTTCAGTATGAAGTCAGTGGTGTTGTGTTTAGTTCAGTATTAAGCCAGTGGAGGTTGTGTTTAGTTCAATATGACGTCAGTGGGGGTTGTGTTGAGTTTAGTATGATGTCAGTGGGGGTTGTGTTTAGTTCAATATGATATCAGCAGGTGTTGTGTTTAGTTCAGTTTGAGGTATGTGGTGGTTTTGTTACATTTACATTTAAGTCATTTAGCAGACGCTCTTATCCAGAGCGACTACGTTCGGTATGAAGTCAGTGAGGGTTGTGTTTAGTTCAGTATGAAGTCAGTGGGGGTTGTGTTTAGTTCAGTATGAAGTCAGTGGGGGTTGTGTTTAGTTCAGTATGATGTCAGTGGGGGTTGTGTTTAGTTCAGTATGAAGTCAGTGGGGGTTGTGTTTAGTTCAGTATGATGTCAGTGGGGGTTGTGTTGAGTTGAGTAGGAAGTCAGTGGGGTTGTGTTTAGTTCAGTAAGTCGTCAGTGGTGTTGTGTTTAGTTCAGTATGAAGTCAGTGGGGTTGTGTTTAGTTCAGTATGACATCAGTGGGGGTTTTGTTTAGTTCAGTATAATGTCAGTGGGGGTTGTGTTCAGTTCCGTGTGATATCAGTGCTCTTTATGCTGTGTCTGCAGTTTTTGTGATTCCCTGTAGAGGTTTTAGGTGTGCGTGTGTGTTTGAGCTCAGTACATTTTTCTGTGTGTGTGCATGCCTGTGCTTGCATTGATTTGTGTGTGTCTGTGTTTATGTAAATGTCTGCCTGTGTTCGTTTTTTTGTGCATGTATTTGTGAGCAGTTCCTTTGGCTCTGTGCTGAGGTGACACTGCTGATAGCCCCCAGTGTAACTGCAGCAACATATGTTCCTTTAATAATTCAGCTGCACATTGCATAAGAGTCCACTGGTCCCCCAGAACAAAACAGAACAGAAGAGAGTGATCAGATGGGAGATTGGCAGCCTGTGGGCTAGGTTGGAGGAGAGAGAGGGACCTCCAGGGGACATGGACAGAGAGCTGCTGGTCCCTCCTCTACCTCCTCACCTAGCCAGGATCAACCAGGCCAGATGACAGGGTGATGAAGGAGCCTATGGGGCTTATAGCAGGCCTGTGATGGAATATATGATTTGTAGAGGGATAATGTGTTACTGTGTTTATTGCAGAGGGATACAGAATCTATTTCAGAGGCATACAGAATCTATTTCAGAGGCATACAGAATCTATTTCAGACACATACAGAATCTATTTCAGACACATACAGAATCTATTTCAGAGGCATACAGAATCTATTTCAGAGGCATACAGAATCTATTTCAGAGGCATACAGAATCTATTTCAGACACATACAGAATCTATTTCAGACGCATACAGAATCTATTTCAGAGGCATACAGAATCTATTTCAGAGGCATACAGAATCTATTTCAGACGCATACAGAATCTATTTCAGAGGCATACAGAATCTATTTCAGAGGCATACAGAATCTATTTCAGAGGCATACAGAATCTATTTCAGAGGCATACAGAATCTATTTCAGAGGCATACAGAATCTATTTCAGAGGCATACAGAATCTATTTCAGAGGCATACAGAATCTATTTCAGACACATACAGAATCTATTTCAGACACATACAGAATCTATTTCAGACACATACAGAATCTATTTCAGAGGCATACGGAATCTATTTCAGAGGCATACAGAATCTATTTCAGAGGCATACAGAAATTATTTCAGAGGCATACAGAAATTATTTCAGAGGCATACAGAAATTATTTCAGAGGCATACAGAAATGATTTCAGAGGCATACAGAAATGATTTCAGAGGCATACAGAAACTATTTCAGAGGCATACAGAATCTATTTCAGACGCATACAGAATCTATTTCAGACGCATACAGAATCTATTTCAGAGGCATACAGAAATGATTTCAGAGGCATACAGAAATGATTTCAGAGGCATACAGAAATGATTTCAGAGGCAAACAGAAACTATTTCAGAGGCATACAAGATCTATTTCAGAGGGATGCAGTATACAGGACGACCATGGAGAATGAGAAGGATGGAAGGAGTCGTGAAGATTAGGATGAGTAGTGAAGGATGAGCTGTACTGTTTATGATGGTGATGATGAGGGCCATGGGACTGTGAGAGAGAGTGAGTGAGAGAGTGAGTGAGAGAGTGAGTGAGAGAGTGAGTGAGAGAGTGAGTGAGAGAGTGAGTGAGTGAGAGAGTGAGTGAGTGAGAGAGAGAGAGAGTGAGTGAGAATGTGAGAGAGAGTGAGTGAGAGTATGAGAGAGAGAGTGAGAGAGAGTGAGCGAGAGAGAGAGAGTGAGCGAGAGAGAGTGAGCGAGAGAGAGAGAGAGTGAGCGAGAGTGTGTGAGAGAGAGAGAGAGAAGGATAGTAGGAGAAGAGGAGGGGAGATACTGTATAGTACAGTGTGGGATACAGAGGAAGACAGATGGGGGATGAGAGAGAGAGAGAGAGAGAGAGAGAGAGAGAGAGAGAGAGAAATAGAGAAGTTATATAACAACCACAGGTCTGTGTGTTAATGTGATCTTCTCCCTGGAAGCAATGAAGAGAAGATATTGACTTTGGAAGGGAGAAACTGCAGCGCGATTAGAACTAGGGACTGGGGCTATGGAACAAGAGAGATAGGGGGAGAGAGTGGGCCAGAGAGAAAGAAAGGGAGAATGAACAGGGAGGGAGAGGTTGAGAGATACAGTGCCTTCAGAAAGTATTCATACCCCTTGACTTATTCCACATTTTGTTGTGTTACAACCTGAATTCAAAATGTATTGAATATTTGTTTTTATCTCAGCTATCTACCCCCCATAATGACAATGTGAAAACATGTTTTAGAAATGTTTGTCAATGTATTGAAAATGAAATACAGAAATATCTAACTTACAAAAGTATTCGCACCCCTGAGTCAATAGTTTGTGGGAGCACCTTTGGCAGCAATTTAAGCTGTGAGTTTTTCTGGGTATGTCTCTAAGAGCTTTTCACACCTGGATTGTGCAACATTTGCCCATTATTATTTTCAAAATTCTTCAAGCTCTGTCACCTTGGTTGTTTCTCATAGCTAGACAACCAGTTTCAGGTCTTGCCATAGATTTTCAAGTAGATTTAAGTCAAAACTGTAACTCGGCCACTCAAGAACATTTACTGTCTTCTTGGTAAGCAACTCCAATGTAGATTGGGTCGTCTGTTTAAGGTTATTCTCCTGCTGAAAGGTGAATTAATCTCCCAGTGTCTGGTGGAAAGCAGACTGAACCAAGTTTTTCTCTAGGATTTCTCCTGTGCTTAGCTCCATTCCGCTTCTTTTTTATCCTGAAAAACTCCCCAATCCTTAACAAGTATACCCATAACACGATGCAGCCACCACTATGCTTGAAAATATGGAGAGTGGTACTGTATTGGATTTGCCCCAAACACACACTTTATATTCAGGACAAAAACTTTTCCAAATTTTTTGCAATATTACTTTAGTGCCTTGTTGCAAACAGGATGCATGTTTAAGAATATTTGTATTCTATACAGGCTTCCTTCTTTTCACTCTGTCAATTGGGTTAGTATTGTATTGTGGAGTAACTACAATGTTGTTGATCCACCCACAATTTTCTCCTATCACAGCCATTAAACTCTGTAACTGTTTTAAAATCACCTTTGGTCTTATGGTGAAATCCCTGAGTGGTTTCCTTCCTCTCCAGCAACTGAGTTAGGAAGGACACCTTTATCTTTGTAGTGACTGGGTGTATTGATACACATTCCAAATTGTAATTAATAACTTCACCATGCTCAAAGGGATATTCAATGCCTGCTTTTTTTACCCACATACCAATAGGTGCCCTTCTTTTAAAGGCATTGGAAAACCTCCTTGGTCTTTGTGGTTGAATCTGTGTTTGAAATTACCTGCTGGACTAAGGGACCTCACAGATAATTTTATGTGTAGGGTACAGAGATGAGGCAGTGATTCAAAAATCATGTTAAACACTACTATTGCACACAGTGTGAGTCCATGCAATGTATTATGTGACTTGTTAAACATTTGTTTTCTCCTATTTAGGCATGCAATAACAAAGGGGTTGAATACTTATTGACTTGTAAATTGAAAAACATAATTCCACTTTGACATTATGGGGTATTGTGTGTAAGCCAGTGACATGGGAAGTTTTCTGTGTCTGCGAGTTTTCGCTTCTCCGCTGTACTTGATTGATTAATTAAGGTCACCTGGTTGTCTAGGTCTTAATTTAAAGGAAAAAACTAAAACCAGAAGACATTAGGCCCTCCATGGAATGTGTTTGACACCCCTGTTCTAATGCCGCTTAAAAGGAAAGTAAGTGAAAGTAATCAGATTACGTTACTGAGTTTGTGCGATGATTAAAAATAGCACAAAGAAGAAGATATAAGGATAATTTACACTGAACAAAAATATGAACGCAACATGTAAAGTGTTGGTCCCATGTTTCATGAGCTGAAATAAAAATCCCATAAATGTTCCATACACTGTCAGATTTTGTGCACAAATTTGTTTACGTCCCTGTTAGTGAGCATTTCTCCTTTGGCAAGAAAATCCATCCACCTGACAGGTGTGGTATATCAAGAAGCTCATTAAACAGCATGATCATTACACAGGTGCACCTGTGAGTTGAGGTGCAAAGAGAAAGCCATATCTCAGACTGGCCAATAAAAATAAAAGATTAAGATGGGCAAAAGAACACAGACACTGGACAGAGAAGCTCTGCCTAGAAGGCCAGCATCCCGGAGTCGCCTCCTCAACTGTTGACGTTGAGACTGGTGTTTTGCGAGTACTATTTAATGAAGCTGCCAGTTGAGGACTTGTGAGGCGTCTGTTTCTCAAACTAGACACTCCAATGTACTTGTCCTCTTGCTCAGTTGTGCACCAAGGCCTCCCACTCCTCTTTCTATTCTGGTTAGAGACAGTTTGCACTGTTCTGTGAAGGGAGTAGTACACAGCGTTGTACGAGATCTTCAGTTTCTTGGCTATTTCTCGCATGGAATAGCCTTCATTTCTCAGAACAAGAATAGACTGACGAGTTTCAGAAGAAAGTTATTTGTTTCTGGCCATTTTGAGCCTGTAATCAAACCCACAAATGCTGATGCTCCAGATACATAACTAGTCTAAAGAAGGCCAGTTTTATTGCTTCTTTAATCAGGACAACAGTTTTCAGCTGTGCTAACATAATTGTGAAAGGGTTTTCTAATGATCAATTAGCCTTTTAAAATTATAAACTTGGATTAGCTAACACAACGTGCCATTGGAACACAGGAGTGATGGTTGCTGATAATGGGTCTCTGTACGCCTATGTAGATATTCCTTTAAAAATCAGCCGTTTCCAGCTACAATAGTCATTTACAACATTAACAATGTCTACACTGTATTTCTGATCAATTTTATGTTATTTTAATGGACAAAAAAAATTGCTTTTCTTTCAAAAACAAGGACATTTCTAGGTGACCGCAATTTTTTGAACGGCAGTGTGTACAGTATGAGGCTGTGGTTGTGTATTTGTGGGAACTTTATATCTCAGTTCTCTGTCAGTACAGTCAGTGTGTATCTGTATAAACGTGTGTGTGATTTTATCTCCACCCAAGCAATAACCTTGTGGAAAAGTCAATGTGAGGGTTTTCCCAAGCATACTTGGTACATATAGATATATGTGACTAATGATACAAACATGTGGAAGGATGATCAGCCAAGTGGATTTTCCCCTTAGGCTTGTACAAGCTTGTTTTGCTAACCTGGGGGAGTAGAGCCAGCTGCTTCAACGCTAAACCTCTCTACGCGGCCTCTCTGGCTTCCTCCCTCTGTCTATTTCTAGCTCTCTCTCTCTGTTTCTTTTGCTTTCTCCTTGGCCTTGCATTCTGCCTCTGTGAGAGTTCCTTTTCATCATAGAAATCAGAGTAACACACTACTTCTCTCCCTCCCTCATTATCTCTCTCTCTCTCTCTCTCGCTCTCTCTCTCTCTCTATATATATATTTATTTTTATTTTTATCAAATCTATGAAATAACACATATGGAATCATGTAGTAACCAAAAAAGGGTTAAACAAATCAAAATATATTTTACATTTGAGATTCTTTGAAGTAGCCACCCTTTGCCTTAATGGCAGCTTTGTCTAGTACTGTATAAATAAATAAATAAATATATATATATAATATATATATTTATTATTGCCTCCGCACTGTATAAATAAATAAATAAATAAATAAATATTTATTTATTTATACAGTACTAGACAAAGCTGCCATTAAGGCAAAGGGTGGCTACTTCACAGAATCTCAAATGTAAAATATATTTCGATTTGTTTAACCCTTTTTTGGTTACTACATGATTCCATATGTGTTATTTCATAGATTTGATCAAAATAAAAATAAAGAAAAACCCTGGAATGAGTGGGTGTGTCCAAACTTTTGACTGGTACTGTATATTTCCCTCCTTCACTCTCAGTGCTGGCTCTACCCCAGCTCCATCACCTGATCCCTGATGGTGAGGTCACCAGTATTAAGATCAACCATGAGCCCTCTGAGCCCCTGGCCATCAGCATCGTGGGGGGCAACGAGACCCCCCTGGTGCGTATCCTCATCCAGGACATCTACAGGGAGGGGGTAATCGCCCGGGACGGACGCCTGCTGCCCGGAGACATAATACTCAAGGTCAGTTTTTGTTCAAAGTAAGGTGGAATACTATTCGGCATGTATGTGACAGGGGTGGCAGGTAGCCTAGTGGTGAAGAATGTTGGACCAGTAACTGGCAGGTCACTGGTTCGAATCCACGAGCTGGAAAGGTGGAAAAATGTGCCGTTCTGCCCACTCCCCGGGCGCCTCCGCAGCTCTTTGATTCAGAGGGGTTGGGTTAAATGTGGAAGACATATTTCGGTCAAATGCATTCAGTTGTGCAACTGACTAGGTATCCCATTTCCCTGTATGTGTTGTGTGTTTGAATTTCTCATCGCAGCATATAATCTGAGACTTAACTCCACATCTCCCTCTCATCTTCAGGTGAATGGCATAGACATCAGCAATGTGCCCCACTGCTACGCCCTGGCCACCCTCAAACAGCCTTGCCAGCTGCTGCGACTCACAGTGCTGAGAGAGCAGCGCCACCGTTACCGCTCACACTCCGGGCACCACGGGCACCCCCACGACGCAGCCGGGGGCTATCCGCCTCATGGCCTCCCCCATAGCCAACCCTTGAGGGACGACAGCATCCACGTGGTCCTGGCTAAGAGCACCCCAGAGGAGCAGCTGGGCATCAAGCTGGTGAGACGACCAGAGGAACATGGAGTCTTTATCTTCCACCTGCTGGAGGGCGGCCTGGCGGCACACGACGGGCAGCTCAGCGTCAACGACCGTGTCCTCGCCATCAATGGACACGACCTGCGCTACGGAGCACCAGAACACGCCGCTTTACTCATCCAGGTCAGTCTGCAGGGGTTAGAGGTTAGGGAGCATTGGTTGGTTGTGGTTTACAATAGTTGGTAATGGTATGTATTTATTGACTCTGGGTCCTGTGATATTATGGCTAATAGTGGTGTGTGGTTCTGGTTAATTGCACTCTGTTGGCTGTCCATTGAGGTTAATTGTGGTTAATTGTTGTGTGTCTGTGGTCGACTGGGCGCTGCTCTACTGCTTGGCTGAGGCTCTGCTTCTTGGTGGATGCTGGGTAATTGCGGTGGTGTGTTTCTGGTTGACTGTGGGGTGTAGCTGTAGCTGTGCTCTCTGGATTTTTGTCTGAGGAGACTGGTTTGCTCTTGGGGTTCTCTGAGGACCCAACATGACACACAGCAGATTGTTGTTCTCAGAGATTAAGAACTGGCTGGAAACCGATTAAATTAGTCAATTAAGGCGATAATGAGCTGGACTGGGTAATTTAGGAGGCAGCTCTGCGGCACAGAGAGCACAGGCACTCTCAAATGAGCAACACGGGAGGGCGAGCTGTGTGTGTACTCACAAATGTGTGTGCATGTGCCTGTGAGTGTGTGTGCGAGAGTGTGCATGTTCATCCGAGTGAATGAGGGAGTGAGTCGCTGTGTGAGTGGGTGGACATACAGCCTGAAAAAGAGACAAAAGAGAGTAATAAAGAGCATGAAAAAGAAAGTTAGAGGAAAGGTTGAGAGGTGAGAAATACAGATTGTTAGAAAAATAAGTTTAAAGGTGAGTTTTTGAGTTGAAGTTGGAAAAGTCATAGTGAGAGCGTGAGGGCAGCAGAGAGACTGCAGTATTATGAGAGAGAAGAGAAGAGAAAATGGGGGTGAGTCACACTAAACAGGCTGCTTCCTGAAGCAAGTTAAAGGGTGCAATTGAAATGTGTGTGTGAGTGAGAGTGTTTTGTACACCACACTTGTTTATTATTTGTGTAAACCTCTCAGGGGTAATAAATGTTTTACATATTTTACAGCCTGGCCAAGCTCTGTGTGGGTGATTTTTTTCCCCCTTGAGCTGTCTTAAGGGGTTGGTAGGAGGAGGTATAAAATGTCCACAGGTTTACCTCAGGGCATTTCTATGTATGAGCACCAACATGTGAAGTTCATAGGATTATTTAAAATTGGGTGTCAAGTGAAAGCTAAGGGAGAAATTAAGGCATTGATGCATAAAATTCCAACTGAAAAAATATGCAAAAGTAAAGGCTTTGATTTCTGAATAGACCGATGGAAACGGGGTCTTAGAAAACATCTATGTAACGTGCGTTGTTTGAAGGAGACCAAGGCGCAGCGTAATTTGTGGTCATCATATTTATTTAAATGAGAACCAGCAACAAAATAACAAAGAGAAACCAAAACGAACGTATCGTTCCGTAGGCTACAAGAGCTGTACAAAAACAAGATCCCACAACATAGGTGGGAAAAAAGGCTACCTAAGTATGATTCCCAATCAGAGACAACAATAGACTCTGATTGGGAACCACACTCGGCCAAACACAAAGAAATACAAAACATAGAATGCCCACCCCACATTACACCCTGACCTCACCAAATAGAGAAATAAAACGTCTCTCTAAGGTCAGGGCGTGACAATCTACCAGAAATGAATGCAATTCATGATGTAATTCCTTTACCGTAATTCCATTACCGGGTGTAAGTCCACTTCAGTTACTGTCGTAAAATAACAAAAAATATTTTATTTTCAAACTCAAGGTGCCATGTCATACAGTAGCTTACAACACATTATTTCTGCAGACGTGGTCACATAAAAACCTAAGGGAGATTTTACCAAAGTTTGCTTCTGCACAGTTCTTCCACAAAATAAATGTTTGTAAATGTTAGTCTAAATTGTTAAAAAATAGTCCTTGTGCATGGAGTTGTATGGTTTGTTAAACTTTGAAATCAATGCTTTTTGTTTGGCATACATTTTAAAGTGAAAGAAATTAGTCAAAGCGTTCCATTATCATGGAATTGCCGCTCATACTCTACCCTCAATACAGCATCTGGGATGAGAAAGATGGGCCTGTTTGAGCTGTTTTAGTTTCTATAGTGTCTGAGTCTAGTTATGTGGCAGTGAAGTTGTTTTTATTAAGTGCTTGTTTGGATATCTGGATCAACTTCAGTGAAGCTGTATTCAATGTTTATTTATGGGGCTCAACCATGATATTCTTCTACAAAGTGACTGTTTTTAGTTTGTCACTCTTTTTTAATTGCTATGTGTGTCTGTCTGGTTCTGAGCTTGGTTGTGTTTGTCTGTTTGTCTCCTGTAGGCGAGTGAGGAGCAGGTACACTTCATAGTGTCTCGTCAGATCTGTTTACCCACGCCTGACATTCTGCAGGAGGCTCCATGGGGCATGGACGGCCCCCCTCCATACTCCCCAGTGGACATGGAGCATACGCTACTGGTTAGCTATGCATAAAATGCATGACGCACGCACAAGCATAGGCACACACACAAACAAACACAAAAACACAGACACAGGTTTGTTTGAAGAGCTTTTCTTGAGGTTATACACACACTAAAACCCCAGACTTTGAGCTCTATTCAATCCTTATTGCGAAGTTCAGCATTACAGCATGATTGAAATGTAAAGGTAATGTTCCTGCATTAGCGGAGACAGCATTTACGGGAAACGCTGCATATGTCGTCTCAATCGGAAATTACCTTAACATTTATATTGCGCAATCTGTAATGCTTCAGCGATACAGACTGAAAGAGCTCTTTGTATTCCTGCCTCTTCTTATCATGTTAAATATTCCTTTTTATGTGAAAATGATCCTGAGCCGTACTATTCTTCCATCAAAGAGGAGCGTGTCATCCCTGACTGCCAAAGTGTTCCGCTCCTCTCAGAGAGCCATGTGCGTTTTCCCAGAGCAGCCGCCTCTCTCTCTCTGAGCCTATTATCCATGAAGAAAACATTGTCAGGATGTACACACCTCCACGCTAAAACAGGATTTTCTCCAGCTCATTATTGGAGCTGACGAATTCCATTGTTCTGATGATGATCAACTTCACAGCTCTCGTCTCGCTTTCTTCTCACTTTCTCTATTTGAGGTGCTAATTCTCTCAGACACATTGTTAAAACTGGAGAATGTGTGACGCCAGAGTGGAGTGGTACTGTATTCTTCAGGTAAAGTCCTTGGCATCAAAGCTAGTTGAGAGAGAATGAGGCTGTAATAGAAAGAACCCTGCAGGTAGCAACAATAACAACGTATTATCATTCTGAGATAAGCTAAGCCACCTTCAGCAGGACTATAGATCATATTTAGACTAAATCTAACCAGACCTTTATATTGTGATGTAATATTGGTCTTAAAGCCCCCATGCAGTCTTTGTAATTGTATTTTAAATCATCACTGGATGTCTAATAAATCACTGTCTGTGTTTATTTAATGAAAAAAACATTAGGAACACCTGCTCTTTCCATGACATAGACTGACCAGGTGAATCCAGGTAAAAGCTATGATCCCTTATGGATGTCACCTGTTAAATCCACTTCAATCACTGTAGATAATGGGGAGGAGACAGGTGAAATAATTATTTTTAAGCATTGAGACTATTGAGACATGGATTGTGTATGTGTGCCATTCAGAGAGTAAATGGGCAAGATAAAAGAGGGAAGTGCCTTTGAACGGGGTATGGTAGTAGGCACCAGTTTGAGTGTGTCAAGAACATGCTCAACAGTTCCCTGTGTGTATCAAGAATGGTCCACCACCCAAAGGAAATCCAGCCAACTTGACACAACTGTGGGAAGCATTGGAGTCAACATGGAACGCTTTCAATACCTTGTAGAGTCCATGCCCTGGCGAATTGAGGCTGTTCTGAGGGAAAACAGGGGTGCAACTCAATATTAGGAAGATGTTCCTAATGTTTTGTACACTCAGTATTTATTGTTCTTCTTTGGCCCTTGAAATACTCAGACTGATAGGATGGTCTAGAGCCCACCCCCTTACCCAGATGAACAGTCAGTCAATGGTCTATTATAATCAGATCACATTGTGACATCATTGATGTGGGACAAAAGTTCCATCCGACCTGAACAGGCTGAAATTCCAGATACATTTGTTTTTTGTTCAAACAGAGGTGCATTCAACAAGACTTCTGTTTGTGAACGCTCACGGCGAACTATGTTTGTTTTCAACAGATTCTTTCTGGTAAAACAATGGATAGAACACGTAAAATGTTGATTTTAGCTGCAGCTTCTGTAATAATCGATGACTCTTTAGACCCTAGTACTGATGTCACGTAGTGGCTACTTATTTTAGTGTGTATTGACAAGAAAAAGTGAGCATCCGATTGGAAGACTTAAGGGTTATGTGGAGGAAGTCATCCCTCGATACAACGACTTTGCCTTTCGATCTCATTTTATGATGAGCCAAGAAACCTTGCAGGTAATTTGCATGTGTAGATGATCTCGTTGTTTAGATTAAACTAGCCTAAATAAAGTTGTGTCACAAAAATCCCCAATGATGTAGCTAGCTAACGTTATCTATAAGCACGAATGCATCCCACTCTTAGTTAATTGACCAACCAGACAGCTGTGTGGGTGGGGTGTACAGTCAACCAACCAGACAGCTGTGTGGGTGGGGTGTACAGTCAACCAACCAGACGGCTGTACATTAAGCATATTATTTATACGGCCCCTTATCTATCGACAGTTGCACAAAGGGGAAATAATTAAAATGTAAAAAAATTAAGTACAATGTAGCCTATAATGAATAATACATCATTGTATCATTGCTATTTGCCTCTGTCTTACACACAGAACAAAGGCAGGACAAAACTCTAAGATGACAAAATCCAATTTTGCTGTTTTTCAGATATTGCGTGAGGAACTCATCCCTCTGGTTCCATACAGAGGAGAACGACTGGAGGATTGTGTGTTGGCCTCTCTCTGGCTGTTGGCCAACTGCTCCAAATAGTAGATGGCCAGAACCAGCTGATGCCCACCTACCTCAAGTGGCCAACACCCACCCAGTTTTCAGTTCTGGAGGCTGAGTTACAGGGTATCAGAGGGTTCCCTGGTGTGATTGGGTGCATAGATGGCACCCACATTACCATCAGGGGGCCCTCAGAACATCGGGATGCCTACACTAACCGAAAAGCCAGCCCAGCTTCCAGCTGCAAGCTGTATGAGACAGCCAACTTTGCTGGGAAACGCTGGTTCTGTGCATGATGCAGGGTGTACAGGACCAGCGACGTCACCTAGATGCCCACCCTCTTATCCCCTAAGCCTGGATCTTATTGTCCCATTCAGGGACAATGGTCACCCAGTGGACGACCACAAGCGATTCAATGCAATCCACGGCTCCACCCGAGTCCAGATCGAGAGATCCGTTGGCCTCTTAAAGTGCATTTGGAGGAGGCTCCAACATCTTGACATGCTGCTGCTGGAGAAGATTCCAGATGTCCTCGCCAGTGCCTGTGCCCTCCACAAAATGGCCCTCATCCATGAGGGCATCACAGAGGACTTGGATGAGGACTATGTTGTGGCACAGGCACGTAACATCGAGCCAGTCCCTAATCATGCAGACAACAGAGTGGCTCTACGTAACCAGGCTGCCCAGAAGAGGGACAACAAAATGGGCCGGCTCTAAACAATAAAATAATTGTTGATACACGATGGAGAAAATTGTTCTGGTGTCCATTTTTTTAAGAAATAGCACTTTTAATGGTTTAGATGAAATAAATAAAAATGTAATAGACTAACTTTATTCCAGAATGAACTTGAATAGAGAACAAAAAAATTACTGACAGAGAAAATGTAATACTTTTTTAATGATATTGTATTCATGAATAACACGAATATACAATTTTGAAACATAAAAAAAACTGATTTGCTAGACTTTAAAACATACTCACTGCTTATTCCAAAACTAATTTGCTTCAATAACAATCACTGCTCATTGAAAAAATAATTTACTTCAATTAAAAATCACTGCTCACTCAAACTGTTTTCACTGCTCATTCAATAAAAACTATTTACTTAAATTTTCACAATCACTGCTCAGTGATACGCTGCAAAGCATGAGTAAACTTTTCCAAGAGAGAGTTCCTGTCTTGCTGAATCTGGGTGCTATGTCTGCAGGCTGAGCATTTCCTTCATTTTCGCCTCGATGGTTGCGGTCACACTTTTCTTGGTTGACCTTTTAGGTTCTCATGGCTGTGTGTGGGTGTCAGTGTGAGGAATGTGAAGGTTGGGTGCTGTATGTGCTCGTGGCTGTGTGTGGGTGGAGTTTTTGGGGTGTGTGTCAGTGTGAGGAGGGTAAGAGTTGGGTGTGCAGTTTTTGTGGATGTAAGTTGGAATTTTGTGGTCTGCAGGTGTATGTAGGTGGAGGTGTTGGGATGTGTGTCAGTGAACAAAGAAACAAGACCTCCTCCTTGGCCGGTTTTCGTATGACTGTTGAGGATAGCCTTATACCTGAGTAAAAACAAACGCAAGATGCAAGACCAAGTTATAACTTAGATGCAAAAGCATAGTACAAACTGATCTGGCTAGCGCCTAGCGGCTAAAAAAGGCAAATTATGCTCTCTTAATCTCAAGATTATATATGCATTCCTAATTACATCAAAACATCATTACACATGTTGGTCTGTATTAAACTGATACATAAATATTCAGTTGAACAATCGAAAATAGATTGCAATACATACCGGTGTCTAAGGCTCCTCTATTTACTGTTGCATGTCTGCCACTGCACCACATATCCATTGCTCTGTTTTTTGGCCACCATACACCATGCCTCCTTCTCCTTGATAACAGGGCTCTCAAACTTCTCCTCTATTAGTGACAGCACTGCTGAGTGAGTCCACTGAAATCCACCTGATTTATACATAGCTGCTTTAAAACTTAACACTCCACTTGAGCCTCCCCGTACTTAACTGAATAGAAATCTATAAACTGTATGTTACAGCTAGCCAACACTAATAATAATTGTGGGATGTGTTCCTGTTATTCAGTGGTCTGTTTAATACAGAGAGACTGGTCTGAGAGCTACAGTACGTGCATGGACAGGTTCAAACTTGAGAAGAACCAAGCCTCCCCTAACCACTGATACAGGATCAGATTTATTTAACCTCTTAATTGTTAACTTTAGGATTGTGTGAATGTAGTTACATGTCCCCCCTGTATGGGGTCTCAAGGTGATCGAGTTAGCTAATACATAGCTACTGTGTTAATCCAGATATAGATAACTAGTCTTCATAACTTGACAACAATATTGTGTAACACCTAACCACAGATGAAAGGGGAAACTATTACGCTAGCTAGGTAACTTAGTTAGATCGCATAATGTAGCTAATGTTAATCCTCACCTAGGCTTTTCTCCATCATCGATATCCAATTCTTGATCAACAAGAAAATTAACATTTGGGTATCTAGTTAAGTAATGACACACTTGCTATAATGATTTTGTGATAGTAGCTAGGCTACTGTACAAGTTGGCGTACCTGGCAAACTACCTTTTAAACCAGTAGCCAGACAATCTTGTTGTGCATCTCCTCGCCTTGCCAAGACGAGGGTCAAATAAGATGGAAAAACAAAAACAATGTGAAAAACAAATAGAAGCAATGAAGAAAAACCATACATGATTCATATAATGTCTATAACGTGTAGTTATTCAATACATACAGTATGTAAATAATATACATTTACTTAAACCCAGTCAATTTTCTGTTCACCGCACACTACCTCTTCGGGCTGTTAGCTTATGTGTGCGAACGTTTGCCACAAACTGCATTTTTTTAAAATTATGTTCACGAGCTTAAGCTAACATTAGCAAACTTTTGCAAACTATTCCCCTTGTTGAACGTGCCTCAGCTCTTACACAAAAAGGGCATTATCATTGTTTTCACAATTTCAGAGTGATATTTCGACCATGGGTTTAACCACACTGCCCCCTTAATGAAGTTGGCTTCATATTGTGTTTTAATATTGGTCTTATTGAAGTTGGCTTCTAGTGGCTGTGCTTGTGTCTGTTGGAGGGAAACCAAGCCAAGCCTAGGAAGGAACTCCATGGCCGTCAACAATCCTTGTTTTACTGGAAGAAAAACAGGACCATACTGTACAATTCTTTAATTTCAACACAGGCACAGAGATACAATTACAGACACAAAAATACACTCACACACACATTCTCACACAAAACACAAGAAAACACACTGGACACAAACAAACAACACCGATAAACACTCTATTGTAAACACACATCTATTTCAGTTTAACCCTTAACACCAATAAACACTCTATTGTAAACACACATCTATTTCAGTTTAACCCTTAACACCAATAAACACTCTATTGTAAACACACATCTATTTCAGTTTAACCCTTAACATTTCTCACATTGCACCCCTCCCCTCTGTCTTGTCCCCTCTGCAGGACTCATGTGAGAAGCCGGCATGTTATGAGAAGACGGTGACGCTGGCCAAGGAGCCCCATGACTCCCTGGGGATGACAGTGGCAGGGGGCATGTCCTCCCGCGGCTGGGACCTCCCTGTCTACGTCACTAATGTCGACCCCAACGGAGTGGTGGGACAGGAGGGATCCATCCGCAAAGGTACCAGCCTGGTGATAAACCTTAAACACCACAGTCTCACACACACTCATACAATTATACACACTCACACACAGTCTCTCTCTCTTTCACTCTCACTCAGTCATACAGTAAATCAAATCCAATGTTCTGGCATGGAATTTAGCTAATATTTACCTGAATTGCTCCAATATTGACTTTGATAGTTTCTCTGTTCCATGCAGTCCCTGCTGGTCTTCATGATGCCAGAGCTGGTACTGCAGACAGGCGTCATGTGTGTGTGACATGTCCCTTGTGTAGAACAGACGGGTAGAAACACTCAAATTCCTGTTTCATTACCAAGCTTATTTATTCAACAGGAAACGCAGGGGTGGTTACTGTTCAGGGCTCGCCAAATTAAGTATAACACACACACCCACCGACACACACAACCACTGACACACACACAAACACACACCACACTCAGATTTTGTTAAGTAGGTTCCAGAGGAAATGACAGGCTGCATTTTATCAGCTCATTATACAAAATCAGTCAACTCTGAAATAGACCAAACACAAACAGACTCCCAAAATGATTGGATACACTTGTGGCAGGCCTGTTACGGTTATATACTGCAGTGTGTGAGAGTATAGGTGTGTGTGTGTGTTTGGGTGTCTGGGTGTGGGATGTCAGAACATCTGAGGGAGCGCTCTGTGCCGGGCCAGACATCAAAGGGCAGTGGAGGCATTTAAACCCAGAACTACTCATCCTAGGGATCCGCCTCAGATAACCACAGTACAGAGAGACCAGACCAGGGTGTACCACCTTCTGAATACACAATACTCTACATCTGTGTGTGTGTGTGTGTGTGTGTGTGTGTGTGTGTGTGTGTGTGTGTGTGTGTGTGTGTGTGTGTGTGTGTGTGTGTGTGTGTGTGTGTGTGTGTGTGTGTGTGTGTGTGTGAGTGAGTGAGACAGGTAGAGTATGATATTTAGTGTTATTCCCCTAGCCTTTATCAAAAGCATAATTCTGAGTCTGTATTCCTGTGCATTCCTGTGTGTATCAGTAACATGCATATGTTTGTGTATACAGCTGTCTACATAATAATTAACCAGATTGTACCCTAGCGTGTGTGTGAATTTGCATAGTGCATCCTAATCAAAGGGGGTGGATGTTGTCCTTTGAGCGAGCCTCCACTCCAGATAGTAGCTGGCTGTGCAGTGTGCTGCGGTGCAGTGCTATGTGTACAGCACTGTCTAAGCCCACTTTGATTATCTGGAAGTTATTTGGTTCCACTGCTTTGTGTTCTTGCGAGAGAAGATTGAATATTCAATAGGCAGACGAGATGAGTCCTTGTCCCTGGGAACTTTTGCTTTTGAAAGGCATCAGAATCAGACAGTGGTCAGGGCAACAACACTGTGCTAAGTGGTGCTGTGTTCTGTCCTCCCCTCTGCCTGCAGGTGACATCCTGCTGAACGTTAACGGACTGGACCTGACGGGGGTGACGCGGGGCGAGGCTGTGGCCAACCTGAAGAACACCACCTCCCCCGTGGTGCTCAAGGTCCTGGAGATGAGGCCTCCGGAGGAGAGCCAGCCAGAGTTCCCCTCGCCACCCTTGCCCACCGACAGCACCAAGCAAAGCCTTGCAAAGCTGCCACACACCGATGACTACTCCCCACTGTGGGTGTCATGGTTGCAGCTGCCCAGGTGAGTAGCAGTACCCCTCAGCTAGCCTTCCTATTCTATATCTCAGAAACCTTGCACTTATCTTCTTCTACTAGCACCATCTTTGCTGATAACTTCTATATTGAGGAAAAATGTACTATGACTGTGATATGTGGTCTCACCTAGCTATCTTAAGATGAATCTACTAACTGTAAGTCGCTCTGGATAAGAGCGTCTGCTAAATGACTAAAATGTCATATGCACAAATGTTCTCTTCTCCAATCTCAGTCTCTTCTGACCTGACCAGCTCAGTGTTTGACTGGGCCAGATGGGAGAGGAGGAATGATAATTATATACACTACACTCACAATGTTAAGGACACAGTCTTAACCATACGGTTGCCCAGACACCAATAGCCTCTGTTTGGCATATTTTTAAGCCCCCTTTGACAGAACAATGTACTTAATGAGTTGATGAACATAGTTAGGTGTTGGCTTGCTACTTGAGTGAAGGCCCTTAATGAAAAGCACTAGCCAACAGATATGGAAGGGTACAGAGAGACCTAAAGAGGTAACAGGCTACATTACAAGGCCGATATGGGACAGAGGGAAGGGGAGAAGGAGGGTGATGACAGGATTAAGCAATAAGGCCCGAGGGGGTGTGGTATATAGCCAATATACCACGGCTAAGGGATGTTCTTACGCATGATGCAACGTGGAGTGCCTGGATACAGCCCTTAGCCGTGGTATATTGGCCATATACGACAAACCCCCGAGGTACCTTATTGCTATTATAAACAGGTTACCAACGTAATTAGAGCAATAAAAATACATGTTTCGTCATACACTTGGTATATGGTCTGATATACCACGGCTGTCAGCCAATCATCATTCAGAGCTCAAACCACCCAGTTCATAATGATGAATAGACACTAGTGTATACCGCGTCTGGCCTTCTCGCCATGGCCTTCAGTCTCTTGCTCATCCTCTTCCTCACATCCCAGTCTCAGAAAGTGGTCACTGACACTCTCCATCATTCTCTTTTAAACGGCTCACCTTGCCATCTTTAAAGTTGATTTGCTCATCAGACAAATCTTCCCATCTCCTGGGGTGTGATGTGTGGCAGAGTTGTTGGATTGAGGGAGGGATTAAACCCCTTCTATGTCTCGTTTGGATAGAGTTCAGATTCTGGCAGAGTGAGGGGTATGCCCAGGGATGCAAACTGGTGAGTGCCCAAAAAGGTGATACTTTTTTTTACACAGAAACATGCAAAAAATCCCTGTTAGGGAGAAATGCAGGTTTTAACTAATTAAACAACAAAGAAAATGATCTACATGATCAGTCTCTGTGTGTAAAATAAAAAGTGGTTAATGTGAATCTAACTCACAGCTAAAGAATGTAAGGAAAGCAATCCAATGTTATTTGTTGCCTAGACTTACTGCACATGACACTCAAGTCTTGAGAAAAAAACAATACACTTATATTGCAGTTAGCCATGACAGCCTTTATATTAGAATGCTTGTTACCATGACAGCCTTTATATTAGAACACTTGTTACTATGACAGCCTTTATATTAGAATGCTTGTGACCACACACACACACATCTAAATACTCCCTCACCTTAAACTTTTCAAATGCCAGTGGTTTTTCGGTTACAGCTCATGAAGCACACTTCATCACCTTCTCACCCGTCTCTGTGGTCAGGCTTCTCACCTACCTCTTCGTTATCGTTCAGGGATGCACTGCTGTAACTGGCAAACTGCCTTTGCACCCTACTGCTGTCTTTCCAGAGCGTACGCAGATTCTGTAACAAGCAAATTGGTTGTCTCTTCTTTCTTCAGTCGCGTGTTGCATTCTGTTGTTAAGTGAACGATTGGCTGAGCCTTGGATACAGCCAGTATTGCTCCAAACGCGCATCACTCGTTCAACCAAACATGCATCATTCGTTCGCTTACAAACGCGCGTCACTCGTTTACAGCCAGTAGTGATCCAAAGTCCCCCCCCAAAACTTTTATTCTTAGTTTGCATCCCTGGGTATGTCCATTTCTCTACAGATCTGCCACTGCTGGTATAAAAACCTGCCCTTACTGTAATTATTAATTTTTTTAACTACTGGAATAAAATAGAAACTCAATTTCTCCCCAACCGGCAAAATTGATTAGAAAAGTGAAAACCAACTAGTGATTCACCATGGGAATTCAGTCCAAATGGGCAACAGTTCCAAAAGGATTTGAATGTAATTTTCACTCACCCCCGGGCAGTGTGAGAGACTGATTATAAAATCCCTCCCTTCTCAGCACTGTATTTTCACAGCTCTGCCTCACCTGGGAGGAAAAGCCATGTCTCCATTCTCATTGAATGACAGCCAAGCCGTTGTTTTTTTATGACAGACTGCCACGGGACTCTGCAATCTCACTGCTGCATATGTGCACACAGTACAGGATGGGCACACATTTGAATGCTGGCAGCAGTCTAGAGATTTCCTAATCCCCCTTTTTGTCCCTTGCAGGCACCTGTACTGCTGCAAAGACATTGTGCTGCGCCGGAGCACCTCAGGCAGCCTGGGCTTCAGCATCGTGGGGGGGCAGGAGGAGGTCAACTGCAATCAGTCCTTCTTCATCCGTTCCATCGTGGAGGGCACACCAGCCTACAACGACGGCAGGATACGGTACAGACAACTAAACCTATATCTCACACACTGGCCAGAGGACCTATATCACTGCATGTTTGCTGAATCTTCTATTTTTCTGTGACAAATTATATCCAGTATTTACCTTATCGTTACAGTAGTCTTGTATTTACACACTGCTAGCATTGCTATATGGGCCTCCTTTACTATACTGAGTCCATCTCTATGGTTGTTAAAACCTGCATTAACCCCCCCTGTTCTGTGTGTGTAGATGTGGGGACACTCTGCTGGAGGTGAATGGCAAGAGTACGTGGGGGATGACCCACACAGCCCTGGTGCGTCTGCTGAAGGAGCTGCGGGGCAGAATCACCCTGACCATCGTGTCCTGGCCCGGAAGCCTGCTGTAGCCCCGCTGCAGCCACAGGGAGGGGCCAACACTGACCCAGGAATGTGGGCGGAGCTTTTAACTGGATTACAACGCTGAGCCCTACCGTATGGAATGGGCTTTCACTAGTGATGTAGCTATGGAAGGCGGACCTTAAGAACCCTGACACCTGATGGACAGCTGAGACTTTGTCAGGAGTTCAGAGGAGGCCAACCATCCATGTGACTGGAATTTGACCAAACCCCCCAGAGACACTGAGCTGGGAGGAGTTGGATCTGTGGCCCTACCCCTGGGATGTTCGGAGCATTCTGATTGGAGGAGAGGCTTGTTCGATGACAATGCATCCAATGAGGGGGGTGGGTGGTTGCGAGGGAACACAAGTTGCCAATTCCATTGGTTCTATGTTAGAGTATGCATTTAATTGGACTCACATTTCTTTATTGTAAATGTTGGCTATCTAAAAAAAATACTGATTCAAGCAATTGTATTGGCCTTTCAATATAGGCTTTATTACGTTTGTACTAACAGTGGTTATCATCTTCATCTGTTGGACTGAAGACACATTGCCAAGTAGCCGTTTGTGTTGAGATGTTTTCAGAAGCTGTTGCTAAATTATCAAAACACGGGCAAAAGTATAGTAAAAAAAACTAAGTAAAAATGTGTTCATAATCTGTTAAAAGTAATATTAAGGTGACATCGTGGAGGCCTTACTGATTTTCCTACTTTTGAAAAAAAAAAAAACCTGACTTGGTTTCTGTGTGTTTCCGTGGATGTGTCTGGTCTAGGGCCATTTAACGCGGTTCTGTCACATGCTTCGGCCTGCGTAGTATATCTGATGGTACCTTTGGCAAAATAATCAATAAAGTCATTGGAAAAGGACACTTGTCTGAGAGCTCTGGCAAGGGTTGGGGGTTTGGGTTCACATTAAATGACCTGGGATAAGATATTATTTAGCACAGCTCACTGAAATTCTAACTATTCAGCTGAGGTCCAGTCAGCTCCTTTATCCAAACCTATCTCTTAAATGCAACAAAACAAACTCCTCTCTCAGGTGAGACAAAATATACAGGTTGTATTCAACGTAAACCTAAAACAATTATTTGGTTATTCACCTTCAAAGTAAACTAAAACATATTAATATCAAGAGAAGCCATCCAGTCTCTGACAGGTTAAACAGAACGCATGAGGGTCACACCGGGGCCTCCTATTGGCTGGTGAGAGTCACTGTGGGCTCAGATAGGTTGGCTGTCCCCCTCCTTACTCTCATGTCTTCTCCTGCTGCTACTGTTAACAGACGCAGACAATCACTGGTTGCTTACACTGTCTACCTCAACAATGTGTGTAGGAGTGTGTGTGTTGTACCTGCGTGAGACTGCATGTCTCCCCTCTTAGTCTCTGTCTCTCTTCTCTCAGTGTCTCATCTCCCCGTAGTCCCTGTACCGGTGCCACTTCTCCTCACTGCAACAACAACTCACTGGTCAATAACCACAAACACTGCTTCCTCACTGGACATCACTGAAACAGTCTTCTTGTTGGACAATGGAAACTAGAGAGTGGCAGAAGTAGTGCGATAAGCCAGGTAACATTCTATTGTCCCATTTTCTCGGCTCTCTCTCCTCGTGTGTTGCAGGGTCATTTCTGTAGAAATGCTGGGCCCAGGGGACCAGATGATAGCAGCACCTTTACCCACAAGGCTCTCTGTTTGGCTTTAGTTTAATAGCATCCTGTGGTGAACACAAAGCCCACCTCTGTCCTCCTGTGACCTTTAGATGAAAGCACCACCCACCCCCCATCTCCTCTGGGCTCAACAAACAGCTCCATTATTTACTGGAGGACTCCTGGTCCCACAGGGCCACACTCTTTCACACCATCATTCACTAATCCCCCCCCAGCACTCTCTTTGTCACACATGGACACATGTACGCGCACACACACGGTGGAGGGGTATTTTATGCTGGACATAGTGACAGAAACTGAAACAGACGTGCACCTCCAGTCTCTTAAAGTGTCAGTTTCTCTAAGTAGAGAGAATACACATGTGCATTAACTTTACAAATAGACACATATGGTGCTCAAAAGCCATCTGACATAGACAGCTCATCCAATTGGAACGTGAAAAACATCCTTGCCAAAGCAGAGAGAAAAGAGAAGAGAGAGCAGGGGAGTTGAAGGACTCATTAAATATTTGGGCACTGGGAGTTCTCTTAGCAGCAGGAGTGCAGACCTGAGGGCCTGTTTGCAGTCTTCCACAGTTGTTAGCACTAACACACTTATACCCACTTCACACAGAGTCACTGTCACTGAATGAAGAAGTGTTTGTTTCCTAGTGCAGGTTTCATACAGGAAAACATTGTAAGTGTATGCAAGAGAATGAGCTATGTGTTCCTCTAAGCCTGGGGATCAAGAATGTGTTTCCAAATTCAGTCTCTATTAACACTATTAACACAGAAAGAGAACGTTTGTGTCACTTACATATTGGTTACCATTAATAACACCCAGAACACTAATACAATCCCTGTGTGTGTGTGTGTGTGTGTGTGTGTGTGTGTGTGTGTGTGTGTGTGTGTGTGTGTGTGTGTGTGTGTGTGTGTGTGTGTGTGTGTGTGTGTGTGTGTGTGACGCCCTGCCAGCTGGAGAGATGACAAGCCCCTCCATACTGAGCTACAGGGATGAGATGAGATCACATTCAGAGGACAAGTGTTCACCAAATGGCCAGCCAGCTGCCCGGGCTGCCTGCACCGGCCAGAAGAGATAGAGAGGGAGAGATTGAAGGAGGGATGTGTCAGTGAGTCTGAATCTGTGAGGGTGTCTTTGGGAGGGTGGAGTGGGACAGTTCTGTGTTGCATTAGCCAGAGTGTAAGCCTAGGTGCTAACTCCCAAACACCAGAGGCTGGTGCCCAGAGAGGGCTGTCCCAGTCAGGATGTAACTCAGAGGGTATCAGTGGTGCTAAGCAGAGCCCTTTAAAGAGCAGTATGTAACCAGAACACATGCCACTGACACCTCTACATACGCCAGAAGGGATGAGCCTCTACTCTGCTAGCAACATACACACAGAAAATGTAATTCACTACTAAAATGTTCATACTGAAAATAGACACCGTCGGTAGACTTTCATGTACCCAATATGAATCATGCCATGTGATCAGAATGAAGGGCGTGCACATTATGGTTGAATGGCGGGAACCAGGTTACAGAGATTTACCGCCTAAAACCACTCCCTTTTCCCGGGATAAATAACTGAGAGAAACCGGTAAATTATAATCAATTATTTATATGAACAGCATGGCGTGAAATGGAACTGTTCAATTATATGCTATGTCTAAAGCTGGCTTCTTTAAGCTGGGGACAGACAGCCCATCTCAGTATGGAGTGTAGTTCACAATGCATGTAGAACGATCATCTCATCATGGTAACTTTTCTTTTGTGACAGGTAGGCCTACATTTGCTAATATAAAGACCGAATGCGCATCTAATTTACACATCTCAATCTGGCTTTCGGGGGTCACCTTGTTTTTTTATTTTAAAGATTCAGTTTTTTTATTGCAGCTGCAGAGTTTTAAAACAGCTTATCACTCGAATATCGTTGCTTTATCGTGCATGCACAAACACTCTCTCGCAGTCTTTCTCTCGCTCCATCAACTCAAATATATAGCCTTATATATAGATGTCCTAGCCTATCTCTTTCAGGTAATACATTCAATGCAGTATTAGCCTTATATTTAGCTAATTAATGATGGGTTATGCATAATAAGTTTCTAACTTATAGCTTCTGTCTCTTGCGCAATACACACGTACCTGTGCTTCGCTGGCCTCTCCTTAAAAAGCGCTCCTTAGCTCTTGGAGTCCCATGCAGGAAAAGCTGGACTAGAATATTGGTATTGGTATTTCCTATACCAATAGACTATTCGAAGAGGGACGCAAGCTCTTTTTTGCTGAATGTTAAATACAGCCGCCAATAGAACTCACCGGTAGTTTGAAAGAAGAGCAACGACAGTAGGCTAAAGCAGTTATTTATTCAGACCCATAACCATTCAATCTTCGTGAAGAGAAGTGAAAGCCTTCTGCATCTAATTTTTGTCTAATATTATTCAAGGATGTCATCAGAATGACAACAAAATGTATTTCATTTAACTGTTGAAAGCGAGGAATGAATGAAGCAACAATAGAGAGAGAGGAGGGAGGCTAATACCATTAAGGGAAATATTATGAAAGGTATATATACGTCAGCCTACTAATTATACAAATAGGGCCTATTATATTTCCAAATGAAAATCTAATCATGTGCTGCACTAGAAACGCATGTTCTCCTCTGCTCTATCATGACATTATTCCAGTCAATATAAAACAACACAGTACAGTAATACAGTTCACACTAAAAAAACAAAGCTTACTGGAGCTAGTTTAATTTATTTAACCAAGAGATCATATATCTAGCTACATCTATGGGTTTTAAGTTTTTATGACGTGCATAATGTGCAGTAGCCGATATCATATATGTATTGGATAACGGCACAATCATTTGGGCTATTTGGGGCTTGGGCTCATTAAATGTTGTTAATGTAGGTCCCCTAAAATGTATTTAATATATGGCTCAGGTAGCATCAGGTCTGAATGTTCATGTTGATCAAAGCCCTAATCAAATCCAGACATATGTACTGTATATGCTTTTGAATGACACACCGAATTACCTGGGAGAAAAGTGATATAATCTCAGGCTGGAACATTTGTAAAATACTGGGAAAATATTCAACCCTAGTGCGCACACACCCCAACACCCTGGAGGTCTTAACATCCTAGGAGAGAGACAGGTAAACCGGAGCTCTCCATGGGGACCAGAACAGAACCACAGTGCCAGATCTGTCTGTCTGTCCCAGTGGGCCTGTCACACACATGGCTGTCCCTCCCTCCCTGACTCCCTCCTCTCCTCCTGTGGTTACATCACAGCTTCCCAGCTGCCCATATGTCCCACTTCCCTCATATAACCTGGAACACAGCTGTCCCCAATATGATCCTCAGCACGACCCACTGCAGCAAAGAGTTGAGACAGAGAGACACTAGATTAAGAAGAACATAGTCATAGCGTGTGTAGGAGGGAGAGTGTGAATGTGTAGGTTGATAAGCTGCATGATATTGTGGGCATGAGGAGGGGTGTGAGTAAGAGGCAAGAGGCCGTATGTGTGTCATACTTGGCATTTGTCCGAGTTGATATGAATTAATGACACATCTAGCTACTGGTCAACCGTGCTGTGGAAATGTATGGCGTGTGTGTGTGCGTTAGGGCCGGGACGATACCAGTATCGCGATACGTGTTAGTATCATGGCAAGGAAACAAAATATGTCGCGGATTTAACTTCTTTAGGAAAACAGCCCTAATGTTGGAAACAAACATCATTATTTTGTCCTCCAGAGTCAAATGTTTTTATTTTTTAAAGCTATAGCACACAATAGTTTACATACAGCATTAAAGAAAAAAAGAGTTTAGTCTGCTGTCACACCCTGATCTGTTTCACCTGTTCCTGTGATTGTCTCCAACCCCTCCAGGTGTCGCTTATTTTCCCCAGTGTATTTATGTCTGTGTTTCCTGTCTCTCTGTGCCAGTTCGTCTTGTATGTTTAGTCAAGGCAACCAGCATGTTTTTCCCGTACTCCTTTTCTATTCTCATTTTATAGTCCTCCCGGTTCTGACCCCTGCCTGGCTCTGGACTACTTTCCCGCCTGCCTGATCATCCTGCCTGCCCTGACCTTGATTCTGCCTGCCCTTCGGTACCCATTGGACTCTGACCTGGTTTTGACCTTTTTGCCTGTCCACGACCATTCTCTTGCCTACTCCTTTGGATTAATAAACATTGTAATACTCCAACCATCTGCCTCCTGTGTCTGCATCTGTGCCATGATATCTGCTTTGTGTTTTCATTTTTGCCATGGAAGAAATAATGCGATACTGGTATCATCCCAGCCCTTCTGTGTGTGTGAGCCCTTCTGTGTGTGTACGGTGTGTGTGAGCCCTACTGTGTGTGTACTGTACGGTGTGCGAGAGCCCTACTGTGTGTGTACGTTGTGTGTGAGCCCTACTGTGTGTGTACTGTACGGTGTGTGTTTGTGCATGGCACATGTGTTTGGATCACATGGGTGCTGGTCATCAGCAGAGAGCTCTAGTACAGAGAAGACAGACGGGGCTCATCTATAAGAGAGCAGCAGAGACCCTGCACAGATCTACTGGAAAACACTGGGACATTTGGTTGAAAGAATATAACTTTCTCTATATTGCTCTCTGCAGCTCCTTCACTGACTGAATGTGTTGTTATCTCTCCATCTCTACCCATTCCTCTTGCTGGCCCCTCAACACCAGACAGCCTGTGTGTTTTGTTATAGTTCCTTCTCTTTCCCAGCTCTATTCTGCCCCCTGTGGCGGCAGCAGCTCTAGAGCAGACAACCAGGGGTTCCACCCACTACCCAACTCCTACCGCAGTGCCAGAGCCAGTACAACACCCCTGCACCTCCCCTCCACTAGCACCTGACACCCCTCTAGTCTAGAGGACTGCAGACAGTGTTCCTCTCCTGTCTATTCTCTCCTCTTTCCTTCTGCTCTGATTTCCCTTCTCTCGCTCCCTCCTCTGCTGTCGCTTTCTCTCTGCCTGCTGCACATGTGTGAGGGAATGCCAGGCCAGACTGGTAAAATGGACCAGCACATACAGTACTTCAGCACCCAGCAGCCTACAGTATTACAGCTGGCAGGACTGGATCAGCTCAGACCTGTCTGCACTCTGCACTGTCCCACAGTGGAGTCAATGGAGTGTGTGGTGAGAGGATGAGAGAGAGGGGCCCATAGGGAGGACAGAGAGAGAGTGAAGAATTAAGTGTTTACTAAGGAGAAAACTTGAGACAGAGAGGGCAAAAGAGTAAAGTGTAGATAATTGATTAACATATACAGTGGGGCAAAAAAGTATTTAGTCAGCCACCAATTGTGCAAGTTCTCCCACTTAAAAAGATGAGAGAGGCCTGTAATTTTCATCATAGGTACATTTCAACTATGACAGACAAAATGAGAAAAGAAAATCCAGAAAATCACATTGTAGGATTTTTTATGAATTTATTTGCAAATTATGGTGGAAAATAAGTATTTGGTCAATAACAAAAGTTTATCTCAATACTTTGTTATTAACCCTTTGTTGGCAATGACAGAGGTCAAACGTTTTCTGTAAGTCTTCACAAGGTTTTCACACACTGTTGCTGGTATTTTGGCCCATTTCTCCATGCAGATCTCCTTTAGAGCAGTGATGTTTTGGGGCTGTTGCTGGGCAACACAGACTTTCAACTCCCTCCAAAGATGTTCTATGGAGTTGAGATCTGGAGACTGGCTAGGCCACTCCAGGACCTTGAAATGGTTCTTACGAAGCCACTCCTTCATTGCCCGGGCGGTGTGTTTGGTATCATTGTCATGCTGAAAGACCCAGCCACGTTTCATCTTCAATCCCCTTTCTGATGGAAGGAGGTTTTCACTCAAAATCTCACGATACATGGCCCCATTCATTCTGTCCTTTACACGGATCAGTCGTCCTGGTCCCTTTGCAGAAAAACAGCCCCAAAGCATGATGTTTCCACCCCCATGCTTCACAGTAGGTATGGTGTTCTTTGGATGCAACTCAGCATTCTTTGTCCTCCAAACACGACGAGTTGAGTTTTTACCAAAAAGTTCTATTTTGGTTTCATCTGACCATATGACATTCTCCCAATCTTCTTCTGGATCATCCAAATGCTCTCTAGCAAACTTCAGACGGGCCTGGACATGTACTGGCTTAAGCAGGGGGACACGTCTGACACTGCAGGATTTGAGTCCCTGGCGGCGTAGTGTGTTACTGATGGTAGGCTTTGTTACTTTGGTCCCAGCTCTCTGCAGGTCATTCACTAGGTCCCCCCGTGTGGTTCTGGGATTTTTGCTCACCGTTCTTGTGATCATTTTGACCCCACGGGGTGAGATCTTGCGTGGAGCCCCAGATCGAGGGAGATTATCAGTGGTCTTGTATGTCTTCCATTTCCTAGTAATTGCTCCCACAGTTGATTTCTTCAAACCAAGCTGCTTACCTATTGCAGATTCAGTCTTCCCAGCCTGGTGCAGGTCTACAATTTTGTTTCTGGTGTCCTTGACAGCTCTTTGGTCTTGGCCATAGTGGAGTTTGGAGTGTGACTGTTTGAGGTTGTGGACAGGTGTCTTTTATACTGATAACAAGTTCAAACAGGTGCCATTAATACAGGTAACGAGTGGAGGACAGAGGAGCCTCTTAAAGAAGAAGTTACAGGTCTGTGAGAGCTAGAAATCTTGCTTGTTTGTAGGTGACCAAATACTTATTTTTCACCATAATTTGCAAATAAATTCATAAAAAATCCTACAATGTGATTTTCTGGATTTTTTTTCTCATTTTGTCTGTCATAGTTGAAGTGTACCTATGATGAAAATTACAGGCCTCTCTCATCTTTTTAAGTGGGAGAACTTGCACAATTGGTGGCTGACTAAATACTTTTTTGCCCCACTGTATTTCATGATAACAAGCACTTAAATTGCATTATTATCATGGTGTTTCCATAAAGAGTCCTAGTGCCAATACTGAGGTAAAACCTCCTTCTCAGATTATCACTCACCTGTTGACAGCCTGGAAAGAAGGGCTGTGCTCCCTCTCCCTTTCTTTCTAATGTCCGTGTTCTCTGGTTTTGGCTCTTTCCTTGTGGCGCTCTCACTCGCTATCCCGCCGTGCATAGTATTCCCAGGCCTTGGGACTGTCCAATACTCCGGCTCAGGAGGCTGCTGCGGCACCCGGGGGAGGAGGATACACACCTGAGGGGCAAAAGGCGAGCCAGTCAGCTGATTCTATTATTCACCTGCACATGAGTGTTCAGCCTCCAATAAAAATGTGAAAAAAATGACAATGACTTATCTAGAAGTCATTATGCAGTGAGGACAGCTTTATGAGCCATTTTAACTTTCTGCGAGGAAACTTAACAATGAAAGCTCAATAAATGAACAATGTAACTTCAGAGTGTAGTGCTTCATCAAAACAAATTTTCATCAAAATCTTTCAAACAGCATATTTAGGACACACAGCAGAGGCACAAACACCCCAATCTAACCAATCTAACTCAAACAGCATATTTAGAACAGGTAGCTGAGCCCACTGTAGCAGGGAAAGGGAACAAAATCAAAGTTGTGTTCAAATTATTTAGCAGACTTCTGAGTATTTTTTCAATATGGCAAAACATCTCAGACCCTTCCCTTACACCTAACACACAGCTCAAGATGTTTTGGCCAATTTTCTTATGAAAGAAATATCCTCATTTCCCAAGTCCCATGAAAGTTGGGAAAAATGTCAGAGAAAGCAGGAAAGCAGGAAATAGTGTGAATGACTGAGTGCGGGTTATTCCACTGAAGTAACCTCCTAATGTCTCATTATAACACATAGCTCCAGAGGCATCACTGGCAACACATTGACCTTTACATCTTTGCCATTAGTGTTGTTGAGGTTGTGAAAATGTCTGTATTACAAATAGGCATCTTTGCTCATGCTATTTTCTGCACAGAACTGTTGAGTTAAAGGTCAATATCATTTGTTGAAATATCATTTGTTGAAATATCATTTGTAATAGTTCCTTCTCTTTCCCAGCTCTATTTTATTTAAAAAAAAATGATTTCACCTTTATTTAACCAGGTAAGTCAGTTGAGAACAAGTTCTCATTTACAACTGCGACCTGGCCAAGATAAAGCAAAGCAGTGCGACACAAACAACAACACAGAGTTACACATGGAATAAACAAACGTACAGTCAATAACACAACAGAAAAAAAGTCTATATACAATGTGTGCAAATGGCGTGAGGAGGTAAGGCAATAAATAGGCCATAGTAGCGAAGTAATTACAATTTAGCAAAGAAACACTGGAGTGATAGATTTGCAGGTGATGATGTGCAGGTAGAAATACTGGTGTGCAAAAGAGCAAAAAGTTAATAAAAACAATATGGGGATGAGGTAGGTAGATTGGATGGGCTATTTACAGATGGGCAGGGTATAGCTGCAGTGATCGGTTAGCTGCTCAGATAGCTGATGTTTAAAGTTAGTGAGGGAGATATAAGTCTCCAACTTCAGTGATTTTTGCAACTCGTTTCAGTCATTGGCAGCAGAGAACTGGAAGGAAAGGCGGCCAAAGAGGTGTTGGCTTTGGGGATGACCAGTGAGATATACCTGCTGGAGCGCATGCTATGGGTGGGTGTTGTTATCGTGACCAGTGAGCTGGGATAAGGCGGAGCTTTACCTAGCAAAGACTTGGCGACAAATATGAAGCGAGGGCCAGCCGACGAGAGCATACAGGTCGCAGTGGTGGGTGGTATAAGAGGCTTTGGTGACAAAATGGATGGCACTGTGATCGACTGCATCCAGTTTGCTGAGTAGAGTGTTGGAGGTAGAGTGTTGGAGTGTTGGAGTCAGTTTTACGAGGGTATGTTTGGCGGCGTGAGTGAAGGAGGCTTTGCTGTGAAATAGGAAGCCGATTCTAGATTTAATTTTGGATTGGAGATGCTTAATATGAGTCTGAGTCTAGCCAGACACCTAGGTATTTGTAGTTGTCCATATATTCTAAGTCAGAACCGTTCAGAGTAGTGATGCTGGTCGGGCGGGCGGGTGTGGGCAGCAATCGGTTGAAAAGCATGCATTTAGTTTTACTAGCGTTTATGAGCAGTTTGAGACCACGGAAGAAGTGTTGTATGGCATTGAAGCTCGTTTGGAGGTTTGTTAACACAATGTGTCAAAAGAAGAGGCAGATGTATACAGACTGGTGTCGTCTGCGTAGAGGTGGATCAGGGAATCACCCGCAGCAAGAGCGACATCGTTGATATTTACAGAGAAAAGAGTTGGCCCGAGAATTGAACCCTGTGGTACCCCCATAGAGACTGCCAGAGGTCCGGACAACAGGCCCTCCGATTTGACACACTGAACTCTATCTGAGAAGTAGTTGGTGAACCAGGCGAGGCAGTCATTTGAGAAACCAAGGCTGCTGAGTCTGCCGATAAGAATGCGGTGATTGACAGAGTCGAAAGCCTTGGCCAGGTCGATGAAGACGGCTGCAAAGTACTGTCTTTTATCGATGGTGGTTATGATATCGTTTAATACCTTGAGCGTTGCTGAGGTGCACCCGTGACCAGCTCGGAAACCGGATTGCACAGCGGAGAAGGTACGGTGGGATTCGAAATGGTCAGTGATCTGTTTATTAACTTGGCTTTCGAAGACTTAAGAAAGGCAGGGCAGGATGGATATAGGTCTGTAACAGTTTGGGTCTAGAGTGTAACCCCCTTTGAAGAGGGGGATGACCGCGGCAGCTTTCCAATCTTTAGGGATCTCGGACGATACGAAAGAGAGATTGAACAGACTGGTAGAGGTTGCAACAATGGCGGCGGATCATTTTAGAAAGAGAGGGTCCAGAATGTCTAGCCCAGCTGATTTGTACAGGTCCAGGTTTTGCAGCTCTTTCAGAACATCTGCTATCTGGATTTGGGTGAAGGAGAAGCTGGGGAGGCTTGTGCAAGTAGCTGCGGGGGGTGCGGAGCTGTTGGCCGGGGTAGCCAGGAGGAAAACATGGCCAACCGTAGAGAAATGCTTATTGAAATTCTCGATTATCGTGGATTTATCTGTGGTGACAGTGTTTCCTAGCCGCAGTGTAGTGGGTAGCTGGGAGGAGGTGCTCTTATTCTCCATGGACTTTACAGTGTCCCAAAACTTTTTGGAGTTAGAGCTACAGGATGCAAATTTCTGTTTGAAAAAGGTAGCCTTTGTTTTCCTGACTGACTGCGTGTATTGGTTCCTGACTTCCCTGAAAAGTTGCATCTCGCGGGGACTATTCGATGCTAGTGCAGTCCGCCACAGGATTGTTTTGTGCTGGTTGAGGGCAGTCAGGTCTGGAGTGAACCAAGGGCTATATCTGTTCTTAGTTCATTTTTTTTTTTAAAGGGGCATGCTTATTTAAGATGGTGAGGAAATTACTTTTAAAGAACGACCAGGCATCCTCTACCGACGGGATGAGGTCAATATCCTTCCAGGATACCCGGGCTAGGTCGTTTAGAAAGGCCTGCTCGCAGAAGTTTATTATGGATCATTTGACAGTGATGAGGGGTGGCCGTTTGATCGCGGATCCATAGCGGATGCAGGCAATGAGGCAGTGATCGCTGAGATCCTGATTGAAAACAGCAGAGGTGTATTTGGAGGGCAAGTTGGCCAGGATAATACCTATGAGGGTGCCCATGTTTACGGATTTAGGGTTGTACCTGGTGGTTTCCTTGATAATTTGTGTGAGATTGAGGGCATCTAGCTTAGATTGTAGGACTGCTGGGGTGTTAAGCATATCCCAGTTAGGTCACCTAACAGAACAAACTCTGAAGATAGATGGGGGGCAATCAATTCACATATGGTGTCCAGGGCACAGCTGGGAGCTGAGGGGGGTCTATAACAGGCGGCAACAGTGAGAGACTTATTTCTGGAGAGATTATTTTTTTTAATTAGAAGCTCGAACTGTTTGGGCATAGACCTGGAAAGTATGACAGAACTTTGCAGGCTATCTCTGCAGTAGATTAAAACTCCTCCCCCTTTGGCAGTTCTATCTTGATGGAAAATGTTGTAGTTTGGTATGGAAATCTCAGAATTTTTGGTGGCCTTCCTAAACCAGGATTCACACTGCTAGATGTGAATGTCAAATCCTCTATAATTTCCACTCTCTGTACTCTAGGAGAGGCTACCTGAAGGGAAGGTGGGGTACGGTGGAGCTAAGCGACCATCATAGCCTTCAGAGCATCCACTGGTAGGGAGGTCACATATCATAATCACACACACATCTACACACAAACAACCACACAAACCAGAGCACACAACACCCAGTCCACTCTAGGAGGAACACATTTATATTCTCATGTGCCTCTGATTAGACTTTTCATCCTCATCTTTTGATAATTCAGTACTGTATCTATTTTAAACCTGGACGGACATAACAGCAGAATAATTGCTACAGTATACAGTTGAACGTTCCATGGGAAATTAAAAACAGGATTGTGGTGGTCCTTGATGGCTGGAGTTGGTCTAGGATTTTGTTGTCCAATGGTCTAATAGGCCACGTAGACCTTATGTTCAGTTCACCCCTCAAACCTCTGGTTGACACCACACGTGGCCGAATAGTGGCTCGCTCACACATTCTACAACACATGGAAAACTTGAGGCAAACCTTCACTTCATAGATAAATTAAGAACAAATAGAGTCTAACAATTGGACTGAGAGTAGCCAGTCAGCCTTTGGCAGTCAGAACACACAACGCAGGAAGTCATTCATTTTAATGTGCGATACAAGAAAGGCGAATAAACTTAAGGTGTAAAAAAAAGAAAAGAAGGTAAGGGTCTGGTAACTTAAATGATCAAAGAGCTTTTCCAAATTCAGAGTTCCATTTCCCTCCTGTTTGATGTGACTGGCTCGTTGTCAAGGCGCAGCACATGCCTGCCAACCAGGGATGAGGAGGCGGGAGTGTATTACTGATATTGGCAGGGTCCTCTGCCCATCCGCACCGCCACGGCCTGGCGCCATTCCCGCTTAGTTCAAACTAAAAACTTCAGTACAGGCTGAAGGTGAAGTGGGTGTTCGAGGCCTGTCCAAGAGGACTATAAATACTCTGGCAGAGATGGTGCCCAACCTCCCGTCTGTTCCCTCTTTCAGGCCTGGCCAGCTTCTCTCTGTGGAACGACTTGTAAATGAGGACCAGTGGTAGAAGGCTGATGGATGGGTCTATTTGTGAATGGATATATGCAGGATGAGTTGGCTGTGGCCCTTACAGCTGGGGATCATTACTGTGGACAGTTTTTAATGGTTAATCAGTGCGTAGGACTGCCACGCACCACTCTACCTCTGGCCCCAGCATATAATCACCATAAAACATTAATTAATTAAAACTCAATCCACAGTATGCAGGAACTGTAGTGCCTTTAGAGGCAGACTGTCATAGAGGAGTACAAAACAGAGTGCAGTACAGAAACACGGAGTGAGGAGGTACATTCCTCTGTGGCTGATGAGTCCGAAGGAGGAGGAATGGGTCAGAGAGGACCAATTGGGGTTCCATGGCCATTGGCCCTCAGAGAAGAGAGAGAAGTAGGGCTCAGTATGTGGGATCAACATCGTCAGCATTACAGTCTCGGGAGACCATAGATTTATTGTGCCTTGAGGGGTTAGGTCTTAGCGCAGCATCTGCTGTGGCTGTGAAGTCCATTCTGTGCGAGGCAGACTCGGCCACAGTTGTCACATTTGTAGGCCAGCCCGGATGTTGTAGATGTTGTGGTGGTGACCTGATGTTCTTTTGCCTTTGCTTCTCGGTGTTGAGCCAGGGTTGTTTTGCTTGTCAGCAGCCCGTTGCGAAGTGCCTGCTGCCAGTGGAGACGGTCCTGGGCGGCATCTTCCCAGATATCAATGTTGATGACAAAGGACTTGAGGTCTTGCTTGCAGACATCTATATAGCGCAGCTGTGAGCAGCCCGTTGGTCTCCCTCCAGAAGACAATTCTGCATAGGGAATGTCCTTCGGAATTTGTCCGATGTCCATCCGATCGTCGTCTGCAAAAAGAATGTCCCTTTTGTTTTAGCTTTGTTTGTTGTTTTAGCTTTTAAGCGAGCAAGATTTAATAGTTTCCTGTCCATTCTTGTATGTAGGTAAACTCCCTCAGTACATGTTCCAAAGGCGTGCCAGAGGATGAGGGAAAAGAATATCCTGAAACAAGATGGGTGCCAGCACACATCCATGCTTAACTCCGCCACAGATTTTTAAGGGGTCTGAAGTGGACCCATCAAACTGGATGGTGCCTTGCATATTGGTGTGGAAGTACTGAAGAATGCTGAGGAGTTTTGAGGGAATCCCATCCCCTGAGAGGAGTGAAGTGTGGTCTGATCCTCTCCTAGGCCTCAAAGTCACTGGCTGAAGGAGCAAAGCTCAGGACCATGCCAGAACTACCTGCTGTTCCTAATATTCCACACAACATTAAAGTCAGGAGTGAGTATACTGTATATATATATATGTGTGTGTGTGTGTGTGTGTGTGTGTGTGTGTGTGTGTGTGTGTGTGTGTGTGTGTGTGTGTGTGTGTGTGTATCAGTACGAAATAGAGACGTTTGAAGTAATGGTAAAAGAGGAAATTATTCATAAATGCGAGTAGAGATGGCTGGCAGAGTTCAGACAAACGGAAAGCCCTTGAAGGATGAGACGATTTGGCAGAGGACAGAGATGTGAGAGGAACCATGCTTTAGACTGGAAACTGGTGAGTGGTGATTGAATTCAGACACAGATAGATACAGCAAATTAGGGGAAAGGGGAACATTTTTATTTAGAAGAAGAGAAAGACTGAAAAACAGACAGCCAGGAAGCAGGAGAGACAGACTAAGAAAAAATAGAAGAAAGAAGAAAGAGAAATCACTAAATCCACAGTGGGTAGATAGATCCACCATCCAAAATAAATAAAGCAACAGAATAAAAGGCAACGATGCAATTAGCCCATGTAGGAACCTCCAGAGAGCCTGAGCCTGCAGCAGAACGCGGCCCTGTGGTGATCTAAGTGGTTTAAATCCAAGCTGAGCTGTGGTGGGAATATGCAGAGAGGTTGTGACTTCGGCAATGTTTTGTTAAGGAGGGAGTGGGAACAAGGGAGGGACGGAGGGATGCGTTGGATAGTAACTGATAAACAGGAGACTCCAGTCACAAACAGGAGACTACTCTCCTGGTTTAACTGCCTTATTTGGCCACTCATCCAACTACAAGGTCAGGGATGGAGCACAATGAACGGTGCCTGGCGTCAGCAAATTTAAAAAAAGGAGCCAAATAAGTATTAAAATGTTCCCTCTGTCTGTGGGACAGGCTGGACACATCACAGGGCTCCAGACAATACTTACCTCAACGTTTATCCCTGTCAGTCAATCAATGCTACTGATTTAGGATCATAATTTGACCTACACTGAGTGTACAAAACATTAAAGAACAACATGACATAGACTGACCAGGTGAGTCAAGGTGAAAGCTATGATCCCCTTAAGGATTTAAACATTTTTCCTTTGAACGGCGTATGCTGGTAGGTGCCAAGCTCGCCGGTCTGAATGTGTCAAGAACTGCAACGCTGGTGGGTTTTTCACGCTCAACAGTGTCATAACTCTTCTTTGACGATCTGAAGGATCAGGTTACAGTGGGTCCGCTCTACAGCGTGCTCTCTCTTGTAGAGGGGGAGAGCGGGAAGTCGGCTGTTTAATGGTCGGTCATAAAATACGCTGCCTCTATGCTCTGTAGTGTTCGAGTTGGAATGTAAACTGTGGAACACAGAGAGACCCTTGGACATCAAAAGTTTGAATAAGTAAACAATATTTTTGAGAATGTGGGAGTGGTCCGTGGACACTTAAGGGACAGTCATGTCGAGTTTGTTTCATTTGGTGATTTCATAAAGGAGAGGAAACAGACATTAATGTGTCTTTGGTTGTGTCCACTTCTCAATTATGGGGTTTACATCTATCTAAATGTTGTGAAACGTATATGAGTACATATGAAACTATTTGTGAAAAGATTAAATGTGATGTTAGCCTTCTAAATGAGAGTATGGGTTTCCATATGAAGCTTTAACCAAATCAGTAGCCACGCCCATGTGAGACATTACGTCGGCATCATGGACCGCCCTTTTTTCAGAAGTGTATAAAACCCATTCCTGAAGAAATTTACATTAGACCAGAAATATGGAGCTGTCGCTACATGTTGGAATTGTTAAGAAATTTACAAACTGAAGTCAAACAACGCCGGGACGGAGGCCCCACGTTGAAATGGCTACCACTCCATAGGCCCAGGAGATCAGACAGTGTGTAGTGTTGGCTACACGGCTGGAAATGGTTCAACTCTGAGTCTATCGATCACTACAGAATAAGAGCAAATCCTAGATGTAGAATTACCAGTCTGCAGCTGGAAATTACGTAAATCTAGTACGAGAATACCGACAACCGCGGACACATCTATTCTATGCAACAACCATCTGTACGTCTGATGTATCCATTACAACAGACACTATCCAGAGCTGCCTGGAAAGCTACAACCACGAAAGACATTGTGACTTCTGGGGAAGTTAACCAGAGACTCTCTGATGAACTGACTCTCCAGCAGACGGACCGGCGATTCCAACAGAGAAGACAACAACGACATACGGGCATAAATTTGGCAATTATTTTCGAATAAGCGGCCGTTCATGTGCAAAGGATAGCATTTCAATTAATATAATTATCAACTGTGTGTAGGGAATCCATTTTGTCTTTCCCGCTCTTTATCCGTCCCACCCCTTTCCATTGTCTACCAAGCCGTCATACTGGTTTAGCCCACTAGGGACTTATCAATGTATTGTGTTAGTAACCAATAACTATATTGTTTGTTTATGTATTTCGGTGATTTGTTTCGTTAGTTAGTAAATAAATAATTGAACCAATTTGTATATCGCTGATTCATGATTTAGGCTAGGGTTTGTGCAGATATCCAAGGGTTTGTGACGTATCAAGAATATGACTGATGAGGTAATAATAATACATTAATACAAGACTGTACTCGATAAGATATGAAAATATATGAAGAGTTATATTCGGGAATTGAAACTATAAACAACATATTCCTGCGGTGCCCCGAATCCTGGTTAACTTCTTCTCAATAGGGGGTGCTATTTGCACTTTGTAATAATTTCGTTCCCAAATTAAACTGCCTCGTACTCAATTCTTGCTCGTACAATATGCATATTATTATTACTATTGGATAGAAAACACTCTCTAGTTTCTAAAACCGTTTGAATTATATCTGTGAGTAAAACAGAACTCGAGTTAGAGCATTTTTCCTATGAGGATGTGAGAATGCAGAATTCTGCAAGCTGTTTCCAGGTCAGTTTATTAATTTGCCTGTCTTCTATTGGTTGAGATGCACTGCATACGCCTTCCCCTGGATGTCAGCGAATAGTGAGATTTGAAATGGAGTCTCTAGGCAGATCTGAGAGGTTATAAATAGCTTGGGAAGGAAGGGTCCGGTCTTTGTTCACTTCGCTCTGACGCAGGAAGGACCTTGGCATGTCGTAGTAGAAAGCTCCGGTTATAGCTCTTAGATATATCCGGCTCTGTTTTTATTCGATATAGCTGTTAAAGACATCATAATGTTGTTATTTTAAACCAAGTTATATCAGTTTATGTCAGTATATTGCGATTTTCGGATATTTATTAGTGTTGCGTTCTAGGGAGTTGGTGATGTCTGGCCCACATGGCTAATGTTTACTACTAATTGCAACGTTGAAGACTACATTCTACAACTGAGCAACAATTCTTTTGGACAAAGGACAACTTTCCCAAGATTCTGATGGAAGCACATCAAAAAGTAAGAACTATTTATGCTGTTAATTCGTTGTTCTGTTGAAAAATGTAAAATGCATAATCCGCCATTAATTTCCGTGCGGTCTCGCTTTAACGCACGCTGTATGTCATAGTAACGTTAATTTTAAAAATGTGACACAGCGATTGCATTAAGAACTAATGTATCTTTCATTCGCTGTCCAACCTGTATTTTTTTGTCAAGTTTATGATTAGTTATCGATTAGAATAGGTGCCTCTCCCAAGATTTCTCCCGACATTTTGTTGGCAGCTTGGCTACTTTTCTCATTGTATAACCACGATTTGTGCCGCTAAATATGCACATTTTCGAACAAACTCTACATGTATTGTGTAATATGATGTTATAGGACTGTCATCTGAAGAATTCTGAGCAGGTCAGTGAAAAAATTAATATCTTTTGCTGGGTTATACGTTATCGCTATTTTTGGCTTGAATCAATGCTGTTGTGTGGTTTGCTATTGTGGTAAGCTAATATAATGCTATATTGTGTTTTCGCTGTAAAACACTTAAAAAATCTGAAATATTGGCTGGATTCACAAGATCTTTGTCTTTCATTTGCTGTACGCTGTGTATTTTTCAGAAATGTTTTATGATGAGTATTTAGGTAATTCACGTTGCTCTCTGTAGTTATTTTAGTCGCTTTGGTGAGAGTTGTGATGGTGGCTGCAATGGTAAACTATGATTTATACCTGAAATATGCACATTTTTCTAACAAAACATATTCTATACAATAAATATGTTATCAGACTGTCATCTGATGAAGTTGTTTCTTGGTTAGTGGCTATTTATATCTTTATTTGGTCGAATTTGTGATAGCTACCTATGCAGGGAAAAAATGGTGGAGTAAAAAAAGTGGTGTCTTTTGCTAACGTGGTTAGCTAATAGATTTACATATTGTGTCTTCCCTGTAAAACATTTTAAAAATCAGAAATGATGGCTGGATTCACAAGATGTGTATCTTTCATCTGGTGTCTTGGACTTGTGATTTAATGATATTTAGATGCTAGTATTTACTTGTGACGCTATGCTAGGCTATGCTAGTCAGCTTTTTTACTGATGGGGGTGCTCCCGGATCCGGGATTGGGAGGAATTAGAGGTTAATCAAAGTTAAATGATTAGTTTAATTAAATGACACATAGAGAATTGATTTGATAAGATACAGTCTTCACATTTAATGATAGTCAACAACACGACAACAGTTTCCCATGTGTATCAAGAATGGTCCACCACCCAAAACACATCCAGTCAACTTGACACAACTGTGGGAAGCATTGGGCCAGCAATCCATGTAGAATGCTTTTGATACCTTTTAGAGTCCATGCCCCGACAAATTGAGGCTGTTCTGAGGATAAAAAAGGGAGGGGGTGCAACTCAATATTAGTAAGGTGTTATTAATGTGTTGTACACTCAGTGTATATTGTCACAGCAGAATAATCCTGCAGCAACAGGATTTGAACCTTTAGTCCATATATGGGTTGGCTGACAACGTCACGAAAATGATGTGTGTGCATCAATGTGGCCGGAAGGCGTTCATTGTTATGATCTGGAAGGTCAGATAGCTAGCAACCATGACAAAAAGCTGCCATGTTGGGAATCGTAGGTGGGTCGTTTCAGCTCGTTGAATCTCGCTATTGATACCATGTCTTGTTCTGAGGTGTTTTGATTGATGTCATGTCTATGCTAATATGGCAAAAATTCTCTAGCTAGCTAACCAACAAATGTAACGATGTATGAGAGACAACAAGTGCTCATTGTGCAAATATATTTATTGTTTTCAATAAACATTTGGAGACTAAATATAGTTTACACGTTGTTCACAGTCTAAGCCAACCCCGCCAACCCGTCTATTATGTTGCTTGAGCTGTGATAAGGCTATTAGCTGGCCAAAAATAGGCTACATGAAAAGTTCAATACTGTTAATATAACCATGTGTTAGTGTGGGTTTTCAGTTAATTTATGTAAATCACAAAGCTCATCTGCATTTCCTGTGGTGCACAGAAATTCTCAGCAATAAAAGAGGGATCAAATTAAGATCCTACCTCTGTAGCTGTCTATCACTTAAACTGTACTGTCAATAATCTCTCTACATACATCAATCTCCTGATTTGTATCTTTCTACCCTATCTTTTTCACTATGTCTTGCCTTGTTGGGGAGTAGCAGTGGTCTCGCTCTTCTCTCTCTCTGTCCCTGTCTTTACTCCCTCTCCTGCTTCTACTCCTACTGCCCCTGTAGTGCATCATGCACAGACAGTCAGAACGCCAACATTCTGTAGACAGACAGACACACACACACAGGACAGAATGGAACAGAGACTCACCTGTCTAAGGTAGGGATCAGAGAGGGAGGGGGTGCTCCAGGAGGGTAGCCTGCAGGAAAGAGGACATTGTCTGTCAGTCATCAAGTCTTGATTACTGTGCAATAAACAGATAATAGAAAATGTGTTTTCCGGATTGCGGATAGGTAATCATTGCTGTCGTGTCTCTGACTGATTAAATTATGTGACATGCTATTTTATCAAATCGATTACCTAATGTTTGATTGATTACGTGATTTAATTTAACCATGCAACAATTAACTCGTTAATAACCTGGGGCACCACGGAAGAGTGTTTATAGAGCTGCTGTCTTCCGAATAAACTAACTCTTAAAAGATCTGAAGATCTTTTATATCAATAGCAGTCAATTATTAATCGTCACCTTATTCAGTCTCATCTGAAAGTCGTAAAATTCTTGGTTATCTTCATGAACCCTGGCTAACAAGTTGAATCAGCAATAAAAAATTGGCTTAATTATTTATTTACTAAATACCTAAATAATCACACAGAATTACATATACACAGGATGGATCATACATCGATTACTAATCATGTCATAAAAGAAAAAGTACCTCGCAGACGAAACAGATATGACGGCTAGTTACACAAAGAAAGGGGGTTGGGTTTGAATGAAAGAGCGGGAAGAATGAGGGACAAAGGAGATTGGGTCTCTACCTGACCTTGAAAAGATATGCTAACGTAAATACAGAATCTTATGCATTCTAATAACCGCCCATTCGGAAAAGGAAAATGCAAGATATATATTTACACTGAGCTGCGCTTCGATAGATGGGTTGAAGATGGAAGACTGGTTTGCCCAGTAGAGATCACCCTTGTCCTTTGTAGAATCTGTCTGATCGTAGTGTTGTAGGGTGGATACGTTGTACCCTGTCTTTCTTATTAGGAGATTGTCTGTACTTTCCTAGGCCATGTACGTTTACAGCTGCGGCTGATAACTCGACTTCTAGGATGTATCACTTCTTTAGTGAATAAGAGTTCAAAGTTCAGACCATTTTGCCATAATCAGCTAGCGCAGAATACTGGCTGGTCTAGTCGAAATTCATCCTCCCAGTGTGGTGATCATCACCTCCACATTGAAATTAGCCCTTTTAAACATATGGACACCAGTCATCACATCATTGGGAACTAAATGTTCATTTCGTTAGGTTGTAGTTGAAATTGGGGGAGAGAAGGGCGTGTTTCATAGTTCTCAACCAATGTCTGTTCACTTGGGCGTGGCCACTGAGTGAGCATAGTTTACTTATGAAAACAATTCTCTCATTTAGAAGCTAAAATTACATTTCATCTTTTCACAAATAGTTTCATATTTAAACATTTAAATTGCACAACAATTCCATGTGAATCTGATAACTAGAATGTGTATACTTTCCAAGATACAATTTATGTCATCCTATCATCAGATATAATGTCCCAGACACCAACTGATCTGACATCATATTCTTTAAAGTACCAACGGACACTTTCAACTGGTTGGATTACAGAAATATTGTACCATTCCCCAACTTTTTGATATTACCATACTCGCTCTATGTTAACAAAGGGCTTTCCAAGAGTTCAATCTGTAGAGTGGAGAGAAAAGGGGGAAAGGTATTTATGGGGGTCATAACCCTCATACAACAGGGCAACGTCATGACATTGCCGACTGCATTGGACCAGAATCATCACAATATTGTTAAATATTGCATCAACGTCATTTCTCATAGGCATTACACATTTCCAATTTCCCTCTTCTCACGATAGTAACTTAAAAGTATTATTGATCACCAACTGTGTGTGAGTTTTCACAAAACATTCAGTATGTTAGGATCAAGCCATCAAGGCATCAAGACAACAACCATGCCAACATCTACCATGCACAACATCCAGTGTAGACTAGAGCCAACATCTGTTTCCATCACAGTAGAAATGCTTACCAGGTGGAGGAACATTGATGGGGATCCCTGGAAGGCACGTAGACACGCACAGACACAGTCATAATAATATCAGTTAAAACAACATTATCCCTCCACTCTTCAGCAGAACACACACAGTCAGTCACTATGGCAGCAGGTTCATAGAGTAGGCCTAATGTACAAATGGAAACACTTACTCCCACCTCAGAAAATCCAATCTTTTGAAAGAGCCACACACACAACAACACGAAAGTACAGGCAGTTTGTGACCTCAGATGGCTTTTTTAAATCCGAGGTCATTGGACATATCACTGCTTGAGGCCAACAACTGTACTACTCATGAGCCAATAATGGGCCTACATTGATTTGTGAATATGCTTCTTTCCCTTTCAAGGCAATTCGATACGTATCTAGATACATGGGCTCCGATACAGGAACAATAAAATAACAATAACGAGGCTATATATAAGGGATACCGGTACCGAGTCAATGTGTGGGGGTACAGGTTAGTCGAGGTAATTTGTACATGTGAGTAGGGATGAAGTGACTATGCACAGATAATAAACAGCGAGTAGCAGCAGTGTTAAAAACAAATGGAGGGGGTGGGTGTCAATGTAAATAGTCCAGTGGCCATTTGATTTGATTAATTGTTCAGCAGTCTTATGGCTTCGGGGTAGAAGCTTTTAAGGAGCCTTTTGTTCATAGACTTGGCGCTCCGGTACTGCTTGCCATGCGGTAGCAGACTGGAGTCTCTGACATTTTGTGGGGCTTTCCTCTGACATCGCCTATTATATAGGTCCTGGATGGCAGTAAGCTCGGCCCCAGTGATGTACTGAGCCATACGCACTACCCTCTGTAGCGCCTTACGGTCAGATGCCGAGCAGTTGCCATTCCAGGCGGTGATGCAACCGGTCAGGATGCTCTCGATGGTGCAGCTGTAGAAGCATTTGAGGGTCTGGGGACCCATGCCAAATCTTTTCAGTCTCCTGAGGGGGAAAAGGTGTTGTGTGCCCTCTTCACGACTGTCTTGGTGTATTTGGACCATGATAGTTGTTTGGTGATCTGGACACCAAGGAACTTGAAACTCTCGACCCACTCCACGTACAGCCCTGTCGATGTTAATGGGGGCCTGTTCGGCCCACCTTTTCCTGTAGTCCACGATCAACTCCTTTATCCTTTATATATGTTTTAGTTTGAAACGATTCAGTGCGATTCGGTTTGATTAGAGATTCAATCGATGCGATTCGGTTCGATGTGATACGATGCTCTAATAATTGTTGCATAAACACAATCATTTTCCATTTTAAATTAAAATCTACTGATGGAGCTCATGAGCTGGGCCTCTCTGAGCTGGATCTGTCTGAGTGTGTATTTGTGTGTGTGTGTGTAAATTATGTATGTCTATGGTGTAATAATCTATGCCATTTACCAGATGCTTTTATCTAAAGCGATTCACAGTCATGCGTGCATACATTTTATGTATGGGTGGCCCTGGGACTCAAACCCACAATCCTGGCGGTGCAAGCGCCATTCTCTACCAACCATACGGGGGGGATGTAGCACAAGGATTTCACACCACATCTCTAAATCGAATGGTTTTGACCGTTTTTACATAGTGATCTTCTCTTCACCTCTTGCTTTGACCATGCAGTGCGCCTCCCAAAAATGATTGCTGTCCTCGTTATGAAATGATCAACTTTACCCTGTTTATCTAAAAATTGCCATATGCACTGATTGTTTAAAGCAAAACTACCAAAACATTTGCTGATGCTGAACCTGAACAAAAAAAAATTGTAACAATTGTAAACCCATTCAAAAAGTAGAGCCAGATGAGAGTTGTGTCTCCGATAGCTTACTTTTATTCCTGTAAAAAAATGTCAACAGCTCATAGATAACGATACCTAGCAAATTACATAGGTTGTCACTCAACTAATAAAGCCTAATATCAATCAAGTCATTTTAGCATGTGAACGTGGAAGGTGTCATGCAGATGTGCAAGATCAGAAAACAGGCCGCATACATTAGTCAGCGTGCGAAGCTGGGCACAGTGCGCAGTTTGACTAGGCTACTGATTTGCCTTGGTTGTTCAGCAGGCAAAATAACTGTCAAGATCAATGACTGTCAAGACAGTTACCTGCAGTTTGACCCTGAAGTAGAGAAGGCATCAGTTGTCACAAAAGATGAGAGGTATTTTTGGAAGGTAAAAATTATGTAACATGAGCAAAATAAAATAGTGAACTGGCAATTCATAATGTTAGAATCCATTTTCTGACCGACTCGTGCTACATTTGGATCGTGTCCAGGGACCGATGCACTTGTATCTCAAACACTTGAATCGGGGATCGATGTGTATCGGTGAATAATTACATTACATCGATGTGTATCGGTGAATAATTACATGTGCTCAAAAAGCATGCAAGCTGACACTCAATCTGCCACAACATGATAATTTCTTAGGCTTTATCGTCTTTAGGAGAATTCTGTTTAAGACAGAGAAACTTGAAACATGCATAACCTATTTTGGAGAGGTGTCAGAATGTCACAACAACAGAATCAAACGTTCCTCTAACATTAATAAAACCATCCCCAGTCAAATGCCTGAGTGCACTTCTCATGGCCCCACTATTTTATACTAGAAGCTTTCATGTCTGGGCGCGACACACAAACTGCCCTTTAAATATACACACACACACACACACACTCCTTTGAAGAGACATCATGCATTTCTGTTTTTCCACAAAGACCCCTGATGTGAATGAGTTTCAGAGCAGTTTTCATCAACAGAAAAAAAGCAAAAAGGGTTAAAAATAAGAAAAATAAGAGTTAGTGAAGTAATAAAAGAGCATGCAGCAGCTTTTAGAGTGAAATATAGAAGTGTCTTCCTTCCCTCTCACAGCCCAGTCTCACTGTGGGAACAGGGGCTGAACTGCTCTATGGAAGACCAAGCAAAGCCTTTGATACATTAGGCACCACCTGGTAACCCAAGGGAGGCACACATCTAGTCAGACAGCAGATTAACATCCCCACAGAGAAAATATAGTCCTTCCTTGATGCCACAGCAGAGAACAGAGGGCACAGAAAACAAAGCTCTGAACATGGTGTAGTCTGCCTCCTGCTGCTGGTCTAGCTTCAGGCACTGCCTATGACAGAACCCTGAAGCCACACTGTGATGGGTTTCACTAGGTTTAACTAGGGGCATAGGATCTAGCCTGGAGGAAACTCAACCCCACAAAAACACACACACACACACACACACACACACACACACACACACACACACACACACACACACACACACACACACACACACACACACACACACACACACACACACACACACACGAAACACAGCACTGCAACAGAGCACTCAATTAGAAGCTTCACATGCATGCATCTATAATACATAGCCTACATAAACACAGCTGTGGTTACAGAATACAGCAAAATGCCCTAAAAACAAGTTGTTTAATTTGATTTTCTGTTTCATGCATATGCATTAGTAATGGGTGAATGGAGGATCAATGAATACTGTTTGTAATCAATATGCAGTTAAACCTGATTAAACAATTTGTCTGGCTACTCTCCTCCCATTGCATTGTGCTTAACAAAATAAGCTCTAAATTTACACATTGGACTCCCAAAATCACACCCATGTCTTGATAGAGCACATTTTAAAATCAGTTAACTGAGCCAATTCAATTCCAAAAGCTGTTGCTCATGTAAAGATGGAGCATCTTTACATGAGCCAATGCATTATGCTCGCACACACGCACACACAGTAAACACACACACACACACTTCAAAAGAGTTCCCTCCACACATGCCATCCATGTTTGCGTGTGTGAGTAATTGTTTCTACCTGTCGTGGCCTCAAAGCGAGCGTTTGATGAGGGCTTGAGTTTCAACGCTTGGCAGCATATGAGAAAGCTAATGGCTGACGGCTAATTGCTGGTGATTGTGCTTGCGTGGCTCTCTCTCATGCTAACGTTTCACAGAGTCATTATGCTGGAGGCTTTTAGATTCAGCTGATATACTGTTGAGACCGCAGCCTGCTGTTGTCCCACTCTATGGGCTGCCTGCATTCGCTATGACTAGCTGAAGACACTACAGGCAGCACTACCTCTTCAATGTTTCTTCTACTATTATTGATCTTGCCAAGTGCCCCAAAAACTATTATGCTCCGACCACCGCTGCTGTGGTAGTCATCTGTAGCTATTAGCTGAAGATACCACTATAACAGACCCACAAACCTGACACAAACCCGCTCTAGACACTGATGGATAACAATGTTGCTTTTACAGGGACAGTCAGTCAGTAGGGCTGTGACGGTAATTGAATAACCGTGTAACTGACGGTTATGGATGAAGACCGTCAAAACCGTTTAAATAAGTCGACATAACTTGTTGTATATACACTGATATACACTACAGTTCAAAAGTTTGGGGTCACTTACAATTGTACGTGTTTTCCATGAAAACATACATTAAATTAGTTGCAAAATGAATAGGAAACATAGTCAAGAAATTGACAAGGTTATAAATAATGATTTTTAATTGAAATAATAATTGTGTCCTTCAAACTTCGCTTTGCCTTGCAAAAGCCTTGCAGACCTTTGGCATTCTAGTTGTCAATTTACTGAGGTAATCTGAAGAGATTTCACCGCATGCTTCCTGAAGCACCTCCCACAAGTTGGATTGGCTTGATGGGCACTTCTTACGTACCATACGGTCAAGCTGCTCCCACAACAGCTCAATAGGGTTGAGATCCGGTGACTGTGCTGGCCACTCCAATATAGACAGAATACCAGCTGACTGCTTCTTCCCTAAATAGTTCTTGCATAGTTTGGAGCTTTGCTTTGGGTCATTGTCCTGTTGTAGGAGGAAATTGGCTCCAATTAAGCGCCGTCCACAGGGTATGGCATGGCGTTGCAAAATGGAGTGATAGCCTTCCTTCTTCAAGATCCTTTTTACCCTGTACAAATCTCCCACTTTACCACCACCAAAGCACCCCCAGACCATCACATTGCCTCCACCATGCTTGACAGACGGCGTCAAGCACTCCTCCAGCATCTTTTCATTTTTTTCTGCATCTCACAAATGTTCTTATTTGTGATCCGAATACCTCAACCTTAGATTGTCTGTCCATAACACTTTTTTCCAATCTTCCTCTGTCTTTTCCCCATCTTAATCTTTAATTTTTATTGGTCAGTATGAGATATGGCTTTTTATTTGCAACTCTGCCTAGAAGGCCAGCATCCCGGAGTCGCCTCTATTAGCAGTTTTGTTAGCAGTCGTGGCCAAAAGTTTTGAGAATGACACAAATATTAATTTTCACAAAGTTTGCTGCTTCAGTGTCTTTAGATATTTTTGTCAGATGTTACTATGGAATACTGAAGTATAATTACAAGCATTTCATAAGTGTCAAAGGCTTTTATTGACAATTACATGAAGTTGATGCAAAGAGTCAATATTTGCAGTGTTGACCCTTCTTTTTCAAGACCTCTGCAATCCGCCCTGGCATGCTGTCAATTAACTTCTTGGCCACATCCTGACTGATGGCAGCCCATTCTTGCATAATCAATGCTTGGAGTTTGTCAGAACTTCTGGGTTTTTGTTTGTCCACCCGCCTCTTGAGGATTGACCACAAGTTCTCAATGGGATTAAGGTCTGGGGAGTTTCCTGGCCATGGACCCAAAATATTGATGTTTTGTTCCCCGAGCCACTTAGTTATCACTTTTGCCTTATGGCAAGTTGCTCCATCAGGCTGGAAAAGGCATTGTTCGTCACATAACTGTCACTGGATGGTTGGGAGACGTTGCTCTCAGAGGATGTGTTGGTACCATTCTTTATTCATGGCTGTGTTCTTAGGCAAAATTGTGAGTGAGCCCACTCCCTTGGCTGAGAAGCAACCCCACACATGAATGGTCTCAGGAGGCTTTACTGTTGGCATGACACAGGACTGATGGTAGCGCTCACCTTGTCTTCTCCGGACAAGCATTTTTCCGGATGCCCCAAACAATCGGAAAGCTGATTCATCAGAGAAAATGACTTTACCCCAGTCCTCAGAAGTCCAATCCCTGTACTTTTTGCAGAATATCAGTCTGTCCCTGATGTTTTTCCTGGAGAGAAGTGGCTTCTTTGCTGCCCTTCTTGACACCAGGCCATCCTCCAAAAGTCTTCGCCTCACTGTGCGTGCAGATGCACTCACACCTGCCTGCTGCCATTCCTGAGCAAGCTCTGTACTGGTGGTGCCCCGATCCCGCAGCTGAATCAACTTTAGGAGACGGTCCTGACGCTTGGTGAACTTTCTTGGGCGCCCTGAAGCCTTCTTCACAACAATTGAACCGCTCTCCTTGAAGTTCTTGATGATCCGATAAATGGTTGATTTAGGTGCAATCTTACTGGCAGCAATATACTTGCCTGTGAAGCCCTTTTTGTGCAAAGCAATGATGGCGGCATGTGTTTCCTTGCAGGTAACCATGATAAACAGAGGAAGAACAATGATTCCAAGCACCACCCTCCTTTTGAAGCTTCCAGTCTGTTATTCGAACTCAATCAGCATGACAGAGTGATCTCCAGCCTTGTCCTCGTCAACACTCACACCTGTGTTAACGAGAGAATCACTGACATGATGTCAGCTGGTCCTTTTGTGGCAGGGCTGAAATGCAGTGGAAATGTTTTTGGGGGATTCAGTTCATTTGCATGGCAGAGGGACTTTGCAATTCATCTGATCACTCTTCATAACATTCTGGAGTATATTCAAATTGCCATCATACAAACTGAAGCTGCAGACTTTGTGAAAATTAATATTTGTGTCATTCTCAAAACTTTTGGCCACGACTGTACACTGTTGACGTTGAGACTGGTGTTTTGCGGGTACTATTTAATGAAGCTGCCAGTTCAGGACTTGTGAGGCATCTGTTTCTCAAACTAGACACTCTAATGTACTTGTCCTCTTGCTCAGTTGGGCACCGGGGCCTCCCACTCCTCTTTCTATTCTGGTTAGAGCTAGTTTGTGCTGTTCTGTGAAGGAAGTAGTACACAGCATTGTACAAGATCTTCAGTTTCTTGGCAATTTCTCACATGGAATAGCCTTCATTTATCAGAACAAGAATAGACTGATGAGTTTCAGAAGAAAGTTCTTTGTTTCTGGCCATTTTGAGCCTGTAATCGAACCCACAAATTCTGATGCTCCAGATACTCAACTAGTCTAAAGAAGGCCAGTTTTATTGCTTCTTTAATCAGAACAACAGTTTTCAGCTGTGCTAACATAATTGCAAAAGGGTTTTCTAATGATCAATTAGCCATTTTTAGCTGGTCATGGGTGCACCTCAGCCACGCTCAAGGTCATAAACGATATCTTAACCGCCATCGATAGGAAACAATACTGTGCAGCCGTATTCATTGACCTGGCCAAGGCTTTTGACTCTGTCAATCACCACATCCTCATCGGCAGACTCGACAGCCTTGGTTTCTCTAATGATTGCCTCGCCTGGTTCACCAACTACTTCTCTGATCGAGTTCAGTGTGTCAAATCGGAGGGTCTGTTGTCCGGGCCTCTGGCAGTCTCTATGGGGGTGCCACAGGGTTCAATTCTTGGACCGACTCTCTTCTCTGTATACATCAATGATGTCGCTCTTGCTGCTGGTGAGTCTCTGATCCACCTCTACGCAGACGACACTATTCTGTATACTTCTGGCCCTTCTTTTGACACTGTGTTAACAACCCTCCAGGCGAGCTTCAATGCCATACAACTCTCCTTCCGTGGCCTCCAATTGCTCTTAAATACAAGTAAAACTAAATGCATGCTCTTCAACCGATCGCTGCCTGCACCTGCCCGCCTGTCCAACATCACTACTCTAGACGGCTTTGACTTAGAATATGTGGACAACTACAAATACCTAGGTGTCTGGTTAGACTGTAAACTCTCCTTCCAGACTCACATCAAACATCTCCAATCCAAAGTTAAATCTAGAATTGGCTTCCTATTCCGCAACAAAGCATCCTTCACTCATGCTGCCAAACATACCCTTGTAAAACTGACCATCCTACCAATCCTCGACTTCGGTGATGTCATTTACAAAATAGCCTCCAATACCCTACTCAATAAATTGAATGCAGTCTATCACAGTGCCATCCGTTTTGTCACCAAAGCCCCTTACACTACCCACCACTGCGACCTGTACACTCTCGTTGGCTGGCCCTCGCTTCATACTCGTCGCCAAACCCACTGGCTCCAGGTCATCTACAAGACCCTGCTAGGTAAAGTCCCCCCTTATCTCAGCTCGCTGGTCACCATAGCAGCACCTACCTGTAGCACGCGCTCCAGCAGGTATATCTCTCTGGTCACCCCCAAAACCAATTCTTCCTTTGGCCGCCTCTCCTTCCAGTTCTCTGCTGCCAATGACTGGAACGAACTACAAAAATCTCTGAAATTGGAAACACTTATCTCCCTCACTAGCTTTAAGCACCAGCTGTCAGAGCAGCTCATAGATTACTGCACCTGTACATAGCCCATCTATAATTTAGCCCAAACAACTACCTCTTTACCTACTGTATTCATTTATTTATTTTTGCTCCTTTGCACCCCATTATTTCTATCTCTACTTTGCACTTTCTTCCACTGCAAACCAACCATTCCAGTGTTTTTTTTACTTGCTATATTGTATTTACTTCGCCACCATGGCCTTTTTATATTTTTATTTATTTTTATATATATTTTGTTTGCCTTCACCTCCCTTATCTCACCTCACTTGCTCACATTGTATATAGACTTATTTTTTCACTGTATTATTGACTGTATGTTTGTTCTACTCCATGTGTAACTATGTGTTGTTGTATGTATCGAACTGCTTTGCTTTATCTTGGCCAGGTCGCAATTGTAAATGAGAACGTGTTCTCAATTTGCCTACCTGGTTAAATAAAGGTGAAATAAATAAATAAATAAATTTTAAATGATAAACTTGGATTAGCTAACACAACGTGCCATTGGAACACAGGAGTGATGGTTGCTGATAAATGGGCCTCTGTACACCTATGTAGATATTCCATTAAAAATCAGCCGTTTCCAGCTACAATTGTCATTTCCAACAATAACAATGTCTACACTGTATTTCTGATCAATTTGATGTTATTTTAAATGGACAAAAAATTTGCTTTTCTTTCAAAAACAAGGACATTTCTAAGTGACCCCAGACTTTTGAATGGTAGCTGGCTTTCTGTATAGCACTTTGTGACATCGGCTGATATAAAAAGGGCTTTAAAAATACATTTGATTGATTGTGTATATATGCAGAACAGCCAACAGACAAGGTAGGAATATCTTTATTTTGACTCCGCTGATGTTGTGTCAATACAAAAATGCGACAGATCCGACAAACCTGGCATTTCTTAATTTGTTGATTCATATTTAAAAGTAATAACCTGAATAATAGTAATGAAATTCCATAATGATAACGAAGTGTAATGGATTGTTTCAAATAGGTTTTATTAGGACGCATATGCATATCCTTGAACGATTATGTTGGTGTCTGTACATCGGCCTGGCCAATTACCGTAACCTCAAATTCCAAGACCGTCACAGCCATATCAGTCAGTACAGGTGTCAAACTACGCACAATGTATGTGCCAAACTACACTGATCAGTACAACCAGTTCTACACTAGAGCTCCAGACAACATCCCTTAGTGCTTCACAACACAGACTGGCCTGCAATGACAACACAACCCCACACTAAAACCTGGCCCTATCAAGCAATAATACTATACCACTAATGTGACCCTACCGTACCAAGAGTAACAAAGCTCTCTTTCTCTCTCCCTCCAATCTGCTGGCTCTGCACTTTTCTTTTCTTCCAGGAGCTATTTTTATCACATTGAACATTTGCATCACAAAAGGAGGCAGAGCCTGTAACTTAAAGAAGGAAAGCCAGGTTTGCCGGGTCGACAGGATGTTTGATATTTTGGTTGTATTAGGATATTTGGCACAGGTTGAACAACACGTCGGTACCGGGCTCATTGAACTTAGGGGGTGCTGGGAGTGTGTGAGGGGTGAATAGAGGGCTGCTATTTTGGAATCTTTGAAGATGAAGCGATGGCAGCCTGCGCTCAGCTGTGAGCTCAGGCCAGGGGGGACTTCCTGCCCTCTGCCTCATATTCATCTGGCGATGAGGAGGAAGTCCGGCAGACTGACAGCACTGGCACCCACACACCTGGACAGAATTACACACACCTGGGGAAAAAGACACTGACCCATAGAGTGCACACTCATGAGCACGTGCACACAAATGTACACACACCCACATGTTTATGTTAACCCATCTGCATTCACCTCCAACTCCCAAACATGTCCTTCAACATGCAGTGTTATTTATTACCACTTATGCTGCCTGTCCTTCATGGGTTCCCAGCATGGGATTTACACCTGCAACTCTCTGGGTTACACTTTCGTCTGTTCCTTCAAACCCCTCAACTGTACTAATGATGCACCCACACAATGAGAGTAAGGCCCTTTTTACATTGACAAGAGTTGAAGGATATTCGAGGTATCGATTGTTGAGATACATTACTGTAATGAGAGAGAGATAGAGAGAGAGGGAGAGAGAGATAGAGAGTGTCGTAGTTGAATGCCATTTTTCCATGACATCCCGTGATGTCATGAGAGTGACTCTCACCAGTCTGTCTGACCCATGACCTTCAAGCAGTGTCTTTATTCAATCCATAACCTTGCCATTTATATTGCATAATTGTTATGCTGAACAGAGGGCACACAGACCGAGAGCAATGTTTGTGTGTGTGTGTGTGTGTGTGTGTGTGTATATATATATGTTTGTGTGTGAGGGGCTGAGGTAACTTACGTGGTGGAGGAATGAGTGGAGGGGCGGAGTTGACATTGTAGGGTGGAGGCGGGAAAGGAGGTGGGGGGAAGAAGGGGGGCATCTTAGTGGGAGTAGGCTCAGCGTCAGATGGCTCGGAAAGCACCTGTAATGCATGCACACACACACAGACACACAAAAACAAAGCTCAGACTAGGTAAGCAAATTTACTAGATTAATCAAGAGGAAAGACAAGGTGTAGTTTAGAATAACACAGACACACAAACCTGGATGTTATTTCCTTCTATATTGTGACGTCTCTGTTCCTCTACCCGGCTGATGGTACCAGTTTGTTCTCCAATAACATTGGTGGTGCCGCTTGTCTTTCTACTGGCCAGAGCAGAACAGAGTAAACATACAAAAAACCCAACACAATATGACTCTGTGCATAGATCATGCATAAAAAGGTATGCAAGTTTGGGTAAATCTCTTGTTTTTGACATGGTTTGTGGATGTGATCAGGATGTGATCTGTTTACCAGTGTATGGGTAACATCCTGATGTGGCATAAGTAGTAAGGCATTTGCCTTAAAATATATATATTGAAAAATATATAAAACACAACATGTAAATTGTTGGCGGCAGGTAGCCTGGCGGGTAGGAGCATTGAGCCAGTAACTGAAAGGTTGCTGGATCGAATCCCAGAGCTGACAAGGTAAATATCTGTCGTTCTGCCCCTGAGCAAGGCAGTTAACCCACTGTTCCCTGGGCGCCGATGACGTGGCTGTCGATTAAGGCAGCCCCCCGCACCTCTCTGATTCAGAAGGGTTGGGTTAAATGCGGAAGACACATTTCAGTTGAATGCATTCAGTTGTGCAACTGACTAGGTATCCCCGTTTCCCCATTTTTCATGAGCTGAAATAAAAGATTCCAGATATTCTCCATAGGCACAAAAACTTATTTCTCCCACATTTTGTGAACAAATTTGTTTACATCGATGTTAGTGAGCATTTCTCCTTTGCCAAGATAATATATCCACCTGACAAGTGTGGCATATCTATCAAGAAGCTGATTTAACAGCATGATAATTACACAGATGCACCTTGTGCTGGGGAAAATAAAAGACCACTAAAATTGGAAGTTGTCACAGAACGACACAAATGTCTCAAGTTGAGGGAGCGTGCAATTGGCATGCTGACTGCAGGAATGTAATGTTAATTTCTCTACCATAAGCCGTCTCCAACGTTGTTTTAGAGAATTTGGCAGTACGCCCAATCGCCCTCAAAACCGCAGACCACGTGTAACCATACCAGCCCAGGACCTCCACATCCGGCATATTCCCCTGCAGGATCGTCTGAGACTAGCCACCCGGAAAGCTGATGAAACTGAGGAGTATTTGAGGAGTAATAAAGGCCTTTTGTGGGGAAAAACTAATTCTGATTGGCTGAGCCTGGCTCCCAAGTAGGTGGGCCTATGCCCTCCCAAGCCCAAACATGGCTGCGCCCCTGCCCATTCATGTGAAATCCATAGATTAGGCACTAATGAATGTATTTCAATTGACTTATTTCCTTATATGAACTGTAACTCAGTAAAATCATTGAAATTGTTGCATGTTGCGTTAATATTTTTGTTTAGTCTATACACACACACACACACACACACACACACACACACACACACACACACACACACACACACACACACACACCGTGTGTACAAAACTTTAAATACACCTGCTCTTTCCATGACATAGACTGACCAGGTGAATCCAGGTGAAAGCTCTGATCACTTATTGATGTCAATGTAGATGAAAGGGAGGAGACAGGTTAAAGAAGGATTTTTAAGCCTCGAAACATTTGAGACATGGATTGTGTATGTGTGCCATTCAGAGGGTGAATGGGCAAGACAAAAGATTTAAGTGCCTTTGAACGGGGTATGGTAGTAGGTCCCAGGTGTAACAGTTTAACTTTAGTCCGTCCCCTCGCCCCGACCCAGGCGCGAACCAGGGACCCTCTGCACACATCAACAACAGTCACCCACGAAGCATCGTTACCCATCGCTCCACAAAAGCTGCGGCCCTTGCAGAGCAAGTGGAACCACTACTTCAAGGTCTCAGAGCAAGTGAAGTAACCGATTGAAAGGCTATTAGCACGCACCACCGCTAACTAGCTAGCCATTTCACATCCGTTACACAGGCACACCGGTTTGAGTGTGTCAAGAACGGCAACGCTGATGGGCTTTTCACACTCAACAGTTTCCTGTGTGTATCAAGCATGGTCCACCACCCAAAGGACATCCAGCCAACAACAGGACAGTGGTCAAAAACGGGGGATGAAAGAGAACAAAGAGGCTGACACGAATTGTGCAGAGAAACAGACTGGCTACAGTTAGTCAACTGACAGTCCAGTACAACATTGGTGCCCAAAGACCCATAAAATATACTCTTCGTACCTTGACATGAATGGGGTATGAGAGCCGATGACCTTACAGAGTTCCACTTCTTTCAGCAAAAAACAAGAGACTGCGGTTGCAGTGTGCAAAGGAACAAAAAAACACTAGACACTGGAGAATTGGAAAAATATTGCCTGGTTTGATCAATCCAGGTTCCTGCTATTTCACACTGATGGGAGGACTAGGGTATGGAGAAAACCACGAGTACATCAAATCAAATTTTATTGGTCACATACACATGGTTAGCAGATGTTAATGCGAGTGTAGCGAAATGCTTGTGCTTCTAGTTCCGACCGTGCAGTAATATCTAACAATTTCACAACAACTACCTTTCACAACAACTACAGTATATACATATGAGATGAGTAATGTAGGGTATGTAAACATTACATAAAGTGGCATTGTTTAAAGTGACTAGTGATACATTTATTACATCCAATTTTATATTATTAAAGTGGCTAGAGATTTGAGTCAGTATGTTAGTGATGGCTGTTTAACAGTCTGATGGCCTTGAGATAGAAGCTGTTTTTCAGTCTCTCGGTCCCCGCTTTGATGCACCTGTTCTGACCTCGCCTTCTGGATGATAGCGGGGTGAACAGGCAGTGGCTCGGGTGGTTGTTGTCCTTGATGATCTTTATGGCCTTCCTGTGACATTGGGTGGTGTAGGTGTCCTGGAGGGCAGGTAGTTTGCTGCCGGTGATGCGTTGTGCAGACCTCACTACCCTCTGGAGAGCCTTACGGTTGTGGGTGGAGCAGTTGCCATACCAGGCGGTGATACAGCCCGACAGGATGCTCTCGATTGTGCATCTGTAAAAGTTTGTGAGTGTTTTTGGTGACAAGCCAAATTTCTTCAGCCTCCTGAGGTTGAAGAGGTGCTGTTGCGCCTTCTTCACCACGCTGTCTGTGTGGGTGGACCATTTCAGATTGTCGTTGATGTGTACGCCGAGGAAATTAAAACTATCCACCTTCTCCACTACTGTCCCGTCGATGTGGATTGTAGGCCGTCTCGTCGTTGTTGGTAATCAAGCCTACCACTGTAGTGTCGTCTTCAAACTTGATTATTGAGTTGGAGGCATGTATGGCCACACAGTCATGGGTGAACAGGGAGTACAGGAGAGGGCTGAGAACGCACCCTTGTGGGGCCCCAGTCTTGAGGATCAGCGGGGTGGAGATGTTGTTTCCTACCTTCACCACCTGGGGGCGGCCCGTCAGAAAGTCCAGGACCCAGTTGCACAGGGCGGGGTCGAGACCAAGGATCTCGAGCTTAATGACGAGTTTGAAGGGTACTATGGTGTTAAATGCTGAGCTGTAATCGATGAACAGCATTCTTACATAGGTATTCCTCTTGTCCAGATGAGTTAGGGCAGTGTGCAGTGTGATTGCGTCGTCTGTGGGCCTATTGGGGCGGTAAGCATCCGCGTTTCAACATTGCAGGCTGGTGGTGGTGGTGTGATGGTGTGTTTTCATGATCCACATTGGGCCCCTTGATAAAGGTGGAGCAACATTTGAAAGCCACAGAATATCTGAACATCATTGCCAATCAGGTGTATCCCTTCATGGCAGCAGTGTATCCATCTGCAAAGTATTTTTTTTCTGCAGGATAATGCCCCATGCCACAAGGCTAGGATTGTCCAGGAATGGTTCCACGAACATGGTAGTGAATTCAGCTTACAGCAGTGGCCTGCCCAGTCACCAGATATCAATCCAATTTAGCATCTGGGGGATGAGATGGAACAAGCTATTTGGAGTAGAGATCCACTACCAGCCAACTTGACACAACTGTGGGAAGTATTGGTGTCAACATGGGCCAGCATCCCTGTGGAACGCGTTCCGACACCTTGTAGAGACCATTCCCCAACGAATTGAGGCTGTTGCGAGGGCAAACGGTGGTGCACTTCAATGATAGGAAGGTGTTGCTAAAGTTTTGTACACTCAGTGTATGTACAGTATATTATATAATGCCTGTGACCCCCATCACCCTCTTCCAGGTTCATTAACGCATTTCCTTCTTTAACTGGGTCTTCTTCTCACTGCACTCTGCTAACATTCCCCAAATCCCCCCCCCCCCCCCCTCCCCAGACACAGATGGGACACTAACCCCTTTTCGGTCACTAGGATTTAATCTGAAATAAACATTATAAGGGAAAAGCATAAAAACTGCATCAACCAGAAGTCACTCCCCTCTGCCCTCTAAAAGCATCCTAATATCAAATAAATATAAAAGCCAGAAGCCGACACACATATCACTACTTCATCTACTTTCTCAAAGATACATGGATTTAAAATGTGACAGAGAAGAAAGGTCCACACTAACCCTCCCTTACGCTGGACACAGTCAGGCTCCTAAGCATCTTTGCAGTATTTTTGTGTGTGTGTGTGTGTTATTTCTCACGTTATTAGCCCAGAACATTCTTTGAATAATTACATACAGCCGGAAATAACTTTTGGATATCAGAGTCGGTAACTCACCAGCATTACGACCAGAAAACAACTTTCCTGAATTGGATTCTTTGTTCTTTCTCAATTCCATTCTATTGCTTTTAGATGTGTGTGTATTGTTGTGTATTGTTATATATTACTGCATTGTTAGAGCTAGGAACACAAGCATTTCGCTACACCCGCAATGACATCTGCTGAATATGTGTATGCAACCAATAAAATTAAATTTGATGGAATGTGGAGAGAATGCAATACAACACAATATGTGCTCCTCCAACCAAGCATCAAGTTTGCACCACAAAGTTTCCAAACCCAGTGGCCCAACAATGCGAGACTTCTGGGAATGCTTGCAAAGCAGACAGAAGTTGAGAGGTCAATGAGAGAAGTGAAAAATTATTCCTTAGTTGTTCATTTTCTCGAAATCTAATGGCACAACATAGATTTGAGCCAATGTCTTAAGTAGCTGAACATGTTATTACTCCAACATTGTGAAAAACAACTTTATAATCAAAGGAGTGCCTTTGATTTGACAGCCTGCACATGTGCAGTTCGGCGTGAGACGACCGTTAGAACCAATGACGTGTTCCTGCGCATTAGCTTAGCTAGCCGAACATCGCCATGACATCGCCTACAAGCATGATCTGGGATTTCTATTGGAGAAGCAGTTTCTACACATCTTCATACTAAACCATCTTTGTTTGAACTTTCACCCTTCCGGAGCCACCAGCGTTCGTTCTCACAGCTCAACAGAGGGAGCAAGAGGGTCTGTAGTGTAGGGAGGCCTTATTTAACATTTCATCCGCTGCACAATGCTGTGTGTATTTGTGTTTGTCATGCTTGGACTTTCTGCTTCCCTTCTGTCGGTCGTGTCACTGAGAGGGAGAAGCGTGACCACTGAGTAACGCTCAGACTCACATCACCTCCCCTGAGGGGAACCTTGCTGAGGGAGGGGGGTATCATATAGAGACGGACCTTTACTTAAGTGGCCTGTGTTAATCACCCTTATCCCCCTCAGTCTGTAGTCTGGACCACCCTGACATGAGCCCTGCTAAACTCACAAGAGACAGGATTGGCGGGAGCGAGCAAGAAAGTAGGAGAGGGACAGAGCCAGAGGGAAAGCAAGGAGGGGAGGGGTGGAGGAGTGTGTGTTTGTGATAGTCCATCACTCTTCCTTATGAGGTGCAGAGCACCTGGTGCCTGAGTGGAACCAGAATGAGTCCATGGGGCTGAGAGGACAGGAGTGTTTACGAACAGTCTGCTAACGTCTTCTGCTACGGGCTCAAGCCCGTAAATGATTGGCCCATGTAATTGAGCAGTAAAACTCCAGGGCCCCAGTCTTCACACAGTAAAAGCAGCTCCCCGCAGGGCTCTGCCTGCCCCAACGCTAAAAACTTCCCTTCACAGGTGGCCGTTAACGGGAACGTGACGGAAGGTGGTGCGCATGAGGACTTCATTAGAGGGAACAGAGCAGTTTAACTAAGCAACGCTCGCAGCACCTCTACCTTTATTTCTAGCCATTTAATAGTTAAGTAACTTAACATACCTTCCATGAATTATCACTTCAAAACATTTCCGGATGTAATGTGTTCGGTAAGAACATTACCTCAGACACAGGTACCACTGACCAATACAAACTTGACCCATTGACCACCCTGATGGGTTCCAGGTGGCAGTGACCAGTGAAGTGAGGCAGTGATGACCTGCTGGTAGTGGTTACCACAGACATATGTAGTATGGTTATTCATGCCACAGCTGCTGTGATACATACAGTGGGGGAGAGGGGGACAAATCAGGGTACCTACCTGGACAAGGCTGATTTGTAGTGGTTGCTGGGGAAGGAGTAGTCAGATCTAAAGCAGGGAAGGCCCCCATTCCTGGACCTAAGAGGAAGAACAACTCACTCACACAGCTTCAACAATGTCAAAGCCTGAGAATGTTTCTTTAATGGGAACAATTATTGTACTTATATTGTGATAATGCATAATCTTGTATCCAGGTCCAAAAAGAATGACATATTTTACCATGAGTTTAGTGGGTGAAGCGTGGTTCATGACCTCATACCCCATGCGTAGTCTCCTCTGGTTCTCACAGTAGGCTTTCCAGGAGTCAAATCAAATCAAATGTATTTATAAAGCCCTTCTTACATCAGCTGATATCTCAAAGTGCTGTACAGAAACCCAGCCTAAAACCCCAAACAGCAAGCAATGCAGGTGTAGAAGCACGGTGGCTAGGAAAAACTCCATAGAAAGGCCAAAACCTAGGAAGAAACCTAGAGAGGTGGCCAGTCCTCTTCTGGCTGTGCCGGGTGGAGATTATAACAGAACATGGCCAAGATGTTCAAATGTTCATAAATTACCAGCATGGTCAAATAATAATAATCACAGTAGTTGTCGAGGGTGCAGCAAGTCAGCACCTCAGGAGTAAATGTCAGTTGGCTTTTCATAGCCGATCATTAAGAGTATCTCTACCGCTCCTGCTGTCTCTAGAGAGTTGAAAACAGCAGGTCTGGGACAGGTAGCACGTCTGGTGAACAGGTCAGGGTTCCATAGCCGCAGGCAGAACAGTTGAAACTGGAGCAGCAGCACGGCCAGGTGGACTGGGGACAGCAAGGAGTCATCATGCCAGGTAGTCCTGAGGCATGGTCCTAGGGCTCAGGTCCTCCGAGAGAGAGAAAGAAAGAGAGAATTAGAGAGAGCATACTTAAATTCATGTCCTCGTTAAAGCCATAGTTAAAGTAGTCTGAGAAGTGCGAGCCTAAACACAAACACAACCGAAAGCTGAACAGACCGTATCACAGACCATTCATCAGCCAGGCCTGAGTTTACACCTGCAACAGAACACGCACAGACATAATCTCACTCCAGGGTTTCCGATGTGGCCCTGGACATTTGTCCAACAGCATTTTAATTTACCGGACATTTGAGAAATGTATCGGAACCATATGCATTGGGCGTCAACCCACATTGCTCAGAATGACAGAAATCACATTTAGATTATGGTAATTCATTTTAACAGGACATGCAAGTCAAGGATGCAACAACGTGTGTCATTCTTACTGAATTCTGATGTGCACTTTGAAGATGTTGGAATAACCGACCAGATTTACTTTCCCAGCCAATCTACTATCCTCCATAGTAGAAAAGTGTACCTATTCGATTGGTCAGACTGTCAAGAAAGAAATGGCCTTTTCCAAACAGACTCTGGGCCAGTTGTAGGATGATAGATCCCAAATTCATACAACCAGTAGGCCTAGGCTACATAAAAAAAACTTTGAAAAGCAATGAGTTTGATGCAACAGATCAGAACATTTAGCTTAAAATGTTGATAAACTATTATTTCTTCACATTATGAGCGCAACAATGCACACAAGGCAGTAGGCTCTGCACAAATGTAGCAGGAAAACAACTTTTTCAAAAGCACACAGCACATGCAAGCGGTTTCAGAGATGAAAATATCCGTTAGAAATTTAGAAAGAGGGGAGATATAAAGATGCAACAACTAGCATGGGTTGCTAATATGACTAGGATTGTGCTTTGGCTACTGGACAATGAAAGAAAACTAGTAGAACATGAGAGAAATAGGCTTCTGGTTTCAATGGCATATGGAAATCTTTATAAATAAATTGCCTCCACAGATATGGTCAGATTTTTGCTAGGCTACTTTGAAGCAAGGTAAGACATGCCTCATAATATGTAGTAAAACGTTCAGGTTTCAAACAATTAAGTATGTTTTCAAAATGCATACTGCCTCCAGCTCATTACAAAGTGATGTGCTAACGTGCTAATGAATCCTGCCTTCTGTTGCCTATGCATTTGAATGGCAAATGGGAAGCGCGCTTCAATTACCAGTGGAGAAATACATTTAAAAATGCTAATTTTAATCGTGGCCATCAAAACATTTAACACGCGATTGCATTTAGAAATGTTGAGCAATGACTGGGATTATAAAAGCATGTTTCACTCCAGCAGCAACGACTCAGCTGTTTGAGGATCTGTAGCAGTAACTCTCAGCTCTCGCGCTGTCTGACAGATTTTCCGCTTAAGGGCTCTGTATCTGTATGCTGTTTGTGTGTGATAAATAAGATGCATAATGAATATACACACGCCAATTTAATTCCACTCAATTATGCTAATTATCCTATAGACCGATAAGCATGACCAGTCAAAAGCATTATTTTGCAATCAACCCTAACCCTTACCCAGCATCAATTTTATTTATCGTTTTTTCTATTATTATTATATTTTTGTTTCATTTGATTTTAATCAGCCAAAATCCAGCTATTACAGGCGGAAACCCTGCTTCACACCAACCAACACACACACCACTTACCATGCTTTCTCCATGGCTTTTCTTCAAAAGACTCCACGTCGACCTCCAACACAGGGATTCCGTTAACACTGCCCTGTGCATCCACGTCCACTCCTGTGGCTTTGGGGCAAACTGCACCGGAGATGACAGGACACACAGTCAGTGACACATTCACATCACACTCTTGCCACTACAATTAATGAGAGTCTGGATGAGTAACTAATGGTGCGTTCACGTGCTAGTCGGAATTAGGAAACTCTGACATTTCCGACTAGCAGGTGACGCGGAACAAGCATGCACTGACACATACATGACCTATGTGGCCTAGGTGAGGAGTGTTTACCTGACGCATGTGTTCTCCCTGCAGCCTTAATGATGAGATTAACAGGCATGGATCCAAAGGCACTACACAATGAAAGAAACAAAAACAAAAACACACACAGTTATCATCATCACCACCAAGGGGACACACACTGAGAGACATGCTGCCTCCATGACTCTGGGCAATGTGCTTTGAAGAACCTTGAAAGTGACATGGGGTGGGGAGAATAAGGCATGCTGCCAAATATGCATACTGTAACATGGAACCATAATCATGACTCATAAAATGATCTGAGAAAGGAGAGGCAACAGCAACTGACGTCGGTCGCGCTGACAGTCAGGTGAAAAAAAGCTCTCTTCAAAAGGTTTTTCCATCTAACAGTGTACAGGGTCTGATATATAATGTTCTTTTCAACTCAAATTAGATCTTCAAAACTAATCCAGATTGCAGGACAGTAACACACTGCTGTATTTAACACGTTGCTGTTGTCTAGACTCTCACCTGAACGGCTGAAACGAGGCTCCAATGGTTACACACACGCCATCATCATCCTCATTGTCGCTGTCACTTTCTTGGTCTTCCTGACCTGTATCCTGGCATTACAGAAACACAAAGACAAAGATGGAGACAACATACATTCATAAAAGCATTACATGCATCACACACACAGTTAATGAGGAATATGCCAAGTAGCAAGAAGGGTTCTGAGGGAATCCATGATGGGTTTCCATCAAAACAGAAGTGTTGTTTATCCCAGGTTTACTCCTCCATAACCCTGAGCAGTAGGTACCTGTTTCATTACTCCATTCTCATGGACCTCAGCAGTCGGCTAGGGCTTTGCACTGTGAAAAAAACATAACATCACTAGAAAAACACAGTCAGTTTAGATTGAGACTTTTGTAACATTTGAAGAATAGAGTACAGGGGAATGTTAAGAGATTTGCAAACAGGGATATTACTTAACTTGTCTGCAGACTGCATACTGTACATTTCCTTGTAAAGGGATGAAAGTAAAATGACAGCCTATTGCTGGAAGAATCTCTAATGTAATGTAATGGTCGAGCAGCTCAAAGAGAGACTGTTTGATTCTGAAAACGCTGTGTTTACTCTGAGGCAATACGCTTTAACAAAGCCGAACACAGCGACCATCATAGCCCCTATCTAAATGGAGCCTTAGATCCACTTTACCACGCTCACAAACAAAGCGCCAGCCCGGCAAAGGATTTAACGAGCATCCAAATAGTTCTTAATGTTCCACTTGACTGGCTGCACATTTCAGGCGTTGCACATAGTGGCATCAGATACACACACAACCCAGAGATAACAATATTGCTCAGTCATTATTGAGCAGTGAAAAGTGCATTATATCTAAATGCTTCATTAATAAAGCACAATTGGTCCTAATGGGGAATGAAGCCACCAGCCCATCTCATTCTGAATCAGTTCACTGCTTACGGTTGTAAGTGATCACTCATGGTCAAAATGGTTTGAAAGCAAGAATCATTTAGTGCAAATAGGGGAGATGAAGCTGGAGATCATAAAACAGGTAGGGTATAATGGCAAATATTTGTAGAATCAGTACTGGCTGACTCAGAGTGAATACTGTGCCTGTGTTGTGAATCTCAAAAAACATCAAATAGAGGTGTGATGACTATATTATTCGTGTAGACAACTAAAAAGGTGTAATTTGTGTAAAAGACAACTTATGCTTGCTTCAGAAATACGGAGGGTGTGACGCAATTGCAGAGCCTCAGCAGGCCAAATAGAGCTCTGTACCGCATCGCCGTGCGTCTCCCAAATTTTGTAACAATGCGAGGACTCCGTAAAGCTCCACATTAACATGATTGGTTGACAGTAGGGAGGTTGTGTAAAAAGAAGAAGCAAGAAGTATGAATGCTCTGACTGACTTTTGAAGAGGACGCATCACAGTAAATGCCTTACGGCCACTGCAGATTTCGAATTGACTAAATTTGTGTACCACAATTATGAATGTAAGTCTTTTACAAAAGGAAAAATTTGACAGTATAGTCCAGTAGTATCCACGACTGATTTTCTAGTACGCTAAGTGTGTATTTGAGATCTAGGTAACCCACTTGGCACAAACTGGATGAATTAACATTGTTCTTCAACCACCCTTGAATAGACTTGAATTGATGTCTGTGCCCAGTGGGAAGTGATGAATTGAGGATGGAATAGGTGACTGTCTGCTATGTACAAACAGAAGTTTAACAGTAGGTGTTTTACCTGTCGCCTGGCACTTACCCATTAGGTGCCTCTTCCTCTGCCTTCTCCTCAATCTCATATATCACAGAGAAGAACCAGTATCAACATGTTTACAACATACACTCAAAATCAAAACAGACAATATCACAGTTGTCTCAAAATATCTAAATGCCTGAACTCAATAATTCCTTGTGCTTGCAATTTTATTTAATAGTCACTGGACATTGTTCTCATATTCACTCCCTACCAAAAACGTTACAGGAAATAAGCAGCAGGAGAAAACAACCCAGTGTCGCACTGTCAACGTGGTACGCTGTCGCACGTGTTGTTTCTGGTGTTGTGGTTAGCTTGCTAGCTAAAATAAATTTGACAGCTCATTATTTGCCAGACACAGAATGGTAATTTAACCCTATAAAAATGTAAATATTTGAGAGCTAAATAGGGTCGTATCTGTTTTGACTACCTCCATATAACAATTATTCCTCTTCATAGCCCCTGCTTGCATCAGAAGCTTTGTCATTTTCTTCTGCGGACATGTCTCTCCAAATTCAGTCACTTCTTCTGAATCACACAACTTGACAGTTACCCCAGCAAATAAAATAAATCGCAATGAAATAACGTTACCAGTTATTTCGCCAAACTCGAGATTTTCACAGCACAGATTTTCAAGTTTCAAACTGTTAGTTACAACGGTGAAATTAAAAAAATTACGGAAAGGACAGCGTGTCACCTTATCAGTCAAAAACAGTGACAGTTTACTTTAATACACACACACGTTTCCATAGCGACAGTCCACTTTTCACGGGCATAAATCCACGTTGGAAGAAACAGCAGTTTCCTATTGGTCAGTATGTATTGAGATTCTCTTTTTTTCGCTTCAGTGTATTCATTTTGCAATTTTGTTTCTGAGCATCATGATAAGCATATCTAATTTGTATGTTTTTCTTATTTACTCCAGACATGTATTTGTGTGTAGTGTGGCTAGTATATTGCTATATGAGGAAACTAAATTCAGCCTAATTTCTGTTTTTAATAAACAGAAAATTCTGAACATTCCCAAATGAAACCGGTGCAGCACGTGTATGGTTACGTATATCTGTCGCGACGTGGTATGTCACGTCACCATTAAGAGACTCATGTGTTGGTGTTGTTGTTTTGGAATGGCGTTTGCCTGACAATTTTATAGAAATCTTCTACTTTTCGCTCGGTCTAAACGACAGTATCATCTCCACAATGTTACCAACTGAGGGCTTTACGTGTTTCCCCGGTCAGATGTGGGACAGAGTGTTGTCAAAGGTAAAGAAAGCGGTGGTTTTCATGGACGACAAGTGTGCTGAGAGTCTTCACTGGAACGGTGGAGCTACCAGTGTATTTGAGTCTGGTGCTCGTAATTTAAAACAGTTTTCGAGCTTCGAAGCCGGTGGTGAAAACGAACCAAAGGCAGTGTTTGTGGTGAGCACTTTGCTCAAAGGAAGAACAGCTGACATTATACAAGACATCGTTGGCCTCAGTCATTTTCAGTACTGTGTCGTTTTCACCACCGTAGCCCACTCCATACACCTCCTCGCTAACCATGTCACTGCTGTATTAGAGGGGAACCCTGTGTTCGAGCAGTTTGAAGATAAACTGTGCGAATGGATGGGAGATATGAATTACACCGCTGAAGTCATGCATGCCCCCGTGGTCTTTGCTCCGGTGTCACCACAGCTCCTTCTCGCGCCTACCTTCGCGCACCTGTTCCCGCTGCTGCCACGGGACCTCGAGACCATCAATATAAAGCGCCCAGAGAAGAAGAGGTTCGGAAGCTTGACTGATGTTGACTTGCACTCTCTTACTCCAGAGCTGCAGATTGAAATTAAATCTCTAGCCTCTGCGGTTAATTCCATGTTTGAGTCCACCAGCACCCGGGAGGAGAGCTTCGCCTTGGGTCCAATGAGCCGTCTCATCGCTGGGGAACTTGCCAATCATCCTCAAGCCAAAAACCGCAGAAAGACAGCACCCAATAAAGCATCCATCGTCTTCATCGACAGGACACTGGATCTAACAGGTGCATAACACAGTCTTGTACAACTACTGATGTCCATAAATATGCCAAGCTGCAGCCCTGAGTGCAACATTCACACTTTCCACATGTCAGAATTATTTAATTGCTGCTCCTCCCTGCCTAACAGAAAGGGCATTTGATTGTCATACTTCCTTATTCCATATTCTATTCCCCTTACACACAGAATTAATTCATGTTTACATGGACCTTGTTTTTGGTTTAAATCTCTCTCTGTTTTTCCTTGTCCTCAGGGGCTGCTGGTCACCATGGTGACAGCCTGGTGGAGAAGATATTTACTGTGCTGCAGCCTTTGCCAGGACACACCACTGATGTGCAGGTGGACATGCTGGAGCTCACTAACCTGCAGCGCACCCCTGACTCACAGCCTACCCTGGCTCCAGGCTGCCTCGTACAGACCCAGTGAGTACATCTGTGCTGGAGCAGTTATAGCAAAAATATTATACTACTGTTGAAAAGTCAAATTTCACATGATTCATATACTGTATGATAGTTCACTTTTATAGACCCTGGAAATACTTTTTTGACAATCTATCTGGGATTTAAATACGGATGGAGCCAGACATTGTTAGGGTTAGGATTTGAAAGAGGGTTGCAGTTTGGCTGGGCCTATAATTATATTTCACGTATGCACAGGGGATATAGAAAAGGCGGAGACTAGAGAATGGGTTTTGTAAGTTTATCTGACCTAGGTCACCTCTGATCAGCAGTCATTATACTGCTGTAACTGTTCTTGTTTTCTCATAATTTAAGCAAAAGTTTCATTGACTTGCTGGCCTTTCTGCCCATGTAATTTCCTTTGGTCAGAGTTGTGGGTTAATCTGACTGTAGTTCTGCTATGATGTGTGTTTATCTACCCAAGGCTCTAATATATCATATCTACTGTATAACAAGGTTTCTAATGTTGCTGTAAAAGAGAATATATTCTCAGTCAATTTACCTGGTAAAATAAAGGTAAATAATATATGTTTAGGTTAATTTATCTTGGCCCACAGGGGGTAAACAGGTTTGTGTGTTGTGCTGAATCTCTCTCCTTTCACCCATTCTCTCTCTCTCCCTCTCTCTCACCCACTCTCTCTGTCTCTTGCTCTCTCTTAATTGTTTTTCTCTGAGTCTTTCTCAGTCATTCTCTCGCTCTTTCACCCTCCCCTACCCCTTACGTTTATGGGGGAACACATGACTTGTATTAAGTAACAGAGGTTCAGTGGAGCTTGCCTCAAGTCTGGCCATTGGGTGTGCACGTGTTGGCCTCTTATGGTGAGGCTGTTGTACATGGCAGGGATTAGTCCTAACATCATGTGTTCAACTCTTCCTCTTCCTCTGCCTCTTCATGTGGTTGCAGGAGGAAAATACTTTCATTGGCTATGAAAACGGTTGGCCAGCTCTGCTCTACAATATTTTCTAACTCTTGTTTGCCTGAATGGGCACCCGCTCCTACCCAGTGGGTGGTTGATCTGGAATGGAGCAGGCCCTGTTTGAGCAAGGTGGGAGGTTTAGTTCTAATGGAACGGTTCTGCTGGTTCTGCTGGGTAAGAGCAGCTCAGACAGGGAGGGTACTGTAGCGTTTAATTTGAGCATATCAGGGGGTAGAGCAGGCCCCACTGACTCCCAGACAGAGGTTTTCGTCTGGAGCATTTAGGCTACACCAAGCACCTGCACATTCCCACAGATCTCTCACCATGTGGATGAACTCAATTTACTATGTCCTGATTAGCAAATCCAGAATGTGTTGATCATTTGGAGGTTCTGGTGGCTCTACAGAAAGTCTTGCAAATGCAGCCTACTTCAGACTAGCTATATTTTCTAACATCCAAAAAGGGGATTGAGGTGAGGGACAAAGCTGCAGTTTGTTGACCTGGATTGGGAAGCAGACCTTTGGGGGTGTTAGGCTGTATTAGATAGTATCCTCTTCCTTGCTATCAGTTTTTAGCATCAGGATTCAGACTTTCATCAGAGAGCGACTCCGAGCCAAATGTGTTATCGCAGAGAGCAGTCGGGAAGGATGGGATCAGCTATCTCTCTCTCAGCTATCTCAGCTATCTCTCTCTCTCTCACACACACAAGTGGAGATAGCAGTAATTGGATGATCTCGCAGCCAGGGGCCGTGGTGTCTGTAGGGGCTGAGTGTGTGACGTGTGCCAGCAGGAGTGTTATTGCCTTCCCTATCTCAGAGCAGATGGGCCAGTTGACTCTTATCACATCTGTTTAGGAGATTGAAGCGTAGCCCAGACACACTGAGGTTAAAGCACCTGGAGCTCCTGGCCCATTTTACACTCTCAAAGAACATTTGTTGGTCTACTTTTGGTCTAAAGTTGTAATGTGTTTGTCTATACCGGATACATTGTTTAATGTTTTTAATGTCACAAGTACAGTGAAAAGCCTTTCTTGCAAACTCAAAAACCAACAATGCAATAAATCAGTAACAATGTAATACTAGAAAAACACACGAGAAATAAGAACAATTATGAAGAACAAATAGAATGGTTAATGCAGCATCAGGCTGGTTCCACTAGGCTAATAACTTTATGCACATGTTTTGATTTATTGATGGAAGGCTTGGGATCAAGTCTGTATAGATTGGCTGTGTAGCCCTGTTCATATGATACAGATACAGTATGAATTGTTATGCTTTGCTGGTTATGGGGCCCAGCCAGGCTACACAGTATGATTGGCTGTATTATGAAATCCCTCCCAGTCAGCATTGATTTGATTTGTGTCTGACCGCCTCGTCTTATGTAGCAACATTTTAAATTGTGTTTTTTTACATTGGATAAATGTAGAGACTCAGAGCTACTAAATTTTATATCATACACTGCAGTTGAGGAATAATCGGAAAGTATTTCTGCTTTGAAAGTTGATTAACTTGTAACCCCACTTTTGAGAAAATGTCCCATGAATGTTTTTGGTACACCTAATGGAGACCTCTACTTTGTCTACACCCATTCAGCATTGTTCACACCCTCTTAAGCCTTAGCCCTACACATCTCTTTAAGGATTCACATGTGAGGCCATGTGCTAAACAGAATGAGTAGTTTAGTAAACAACCAAAGATTTCAAGACTAAAAGTGGTAAAAGTAGTAGCATACAATAAGGAAAAACTCCTGGTTAAAAATACACTGTTGTTCTTCACATTGCCATCTCTGGCAAACACACACTATATCAAATATCATCTTTATTTGTCACATGCACAGGATACAGATGGTGGAAATTGTACAGTGAAATGGTTACTTGCATAGTAGCAATATCAGAAACAGAAAGTGTCCAGATAAAAATAATTACAAATTATTAGATGACGCTTACCTGATACACTTGTCTAAATTGATGGGTCATGTGAAGGAAATGCTATAACCACCCCCCAGCCACATAGCTAAGTGGATGGGTCACTATTATTTAGACATGTACACATGGTCATGAAATACAATAGATGGCCGTAATCACCCTCAGACACACCTGGCTAACTTGATGGGTCATGTAATCATCTGGTGAAGTGGAGTCTTTTGTTTAGACATGTAGCTAGCAAGCTAAACAATGAACTGGCATAATCCCAACTCGTACTACTGCCAATACAAACATTGTCATAGCTGTAGTAAGAATCTCCAGGTAGTTAAAGCGCTAACCAACTAGGTTCAATGGCTAACATTAGGCTATAACTAGCAATGCAAATGTTTTTTCTGATTCAAATAATATTACTATACAGATCATACACGTAACGTTAGCTAGAGAGCCAGCAAGCTAACATTCGCTAGCTAGCTAACAGTGCGCTTTAATTTGCAGTGAAAATTACTTTGTCAAAATTAGAAACGTATAATATCTGAAAATGTATCTAGGCTCTTACCGTATACATGGCTGAACACTTCACTGCAGACTGGAACCATTTAACTCTGTTTTGTTTGTAGCTACATCTTGTTTGGTCAGCGTTGTGTCAAGTCACTCTTTTTCCAATGGATTTGTCGATAGCGCCTGCTAAATTCAGGGCATCGATGTTGTTGAGAAAAGTTGCAAAACTTTTTTGTAGTTCTCAATGGCTAACGTTATCTTTAAAAAACAGCGCAGTAGAAAGGACTATCAACACATACTGAGCAGCTCACGTTTATAGACAGAAGTATGCTACATGGCAGACCAATCCTAACTCATCTGCCGGCATGTCCAGCCCATATATTATCGCAGCCAATCGTGGTTAGCGTGACGGTTCCTGTATTTTTCCGTGGCTAAACCAACTAGACTTATAATTTTAACAATTGTATTCATATTTACAGATGGAATACAAGTTTGTTATAAAAGCACATGAAAGTTCATATGTAACAAAAAGCATTTATAAAAAATAAAAAAAATAAAAAAATTCAAATACTTCTCCTGTGAAGTAGTGAGTCACATTTGTTGATATATTCTTGTCAAATTTAAAACTTTATTTGTCACATGCTTCGAATACAACAAGTGTAGACCTTACCGTGAAATGCTTACTTATAAGCCCTTGACCAACAGTGCAGTTCAAGAAGAGGTAAGAAAATATTTACCAAATAAACTAAAGTAAAAAATAATAAAAAGTAACACAATGACGAGGCTATATACAGAGGGTACCGGTACTGAGTCAGTGTGCGTGTGTACAGGTTAGTTGAGGTAATTTGTGCATGTAGGTAGGGGTGACATGACTATGCATAGATAATAACAGCGAGTAGCAGCAGTGTACAAAACAAATGGAGGGGTGTCAATGTAAATAGTCCGGTGGCCATTTGTTTAATTGTTCAGCAGTCTTATGGCTTGGGCGTAGAAGCTGTTAAGGAGCCTTTTGGTCCTAGACTTGGCGCTCCGGTACCGCTTGCCATGCGGTAGCAGAGAAAACATGGGTGACTGGAGTCTCTGACGATTTTATGGGCTTTCCTCTGACATCGCCTATTATATAGGTCCTGGATGGCAGTAAGCTCGGCCCCAGTGATGTACTGGGCCATACGCACTACCCTCTGTAGTGCTTTACGGTCAGATGCCGAGCAGTTGCCATTCCAGGCGGTGATGCAACTGGTCAGGATGTTCTCGATGGTGCAGCTGTAGCACTTTTTGAGGTTCTGGGGACCCATGTCAAATCTTTTCAGTCTCCTGAGGGGGAAAAGGTTTTGTCATGCCCTCATCACGACTGTCTTGGTGTATTTGGACCATGATAGTTTGTTGGTGATGTGGACACCAAGGAACTTGAAACTCTCGACCCTCTCCACTACAGCCCTGTCGATGTTAATGGGGGCATGTTCGGCACGCCTTTTCCTGTAGTCCATGATCAGCTCCTTTGTCTTGCTCACATTGAGCTCATCGTTGTCGGTGATCAGGCCTACTACTGTTGTGTCGTCAGAAAACCTAATGATGGTGTTGGAGTCGTGTTTGGCCACGCAGTCGTGGGTGAACAGGGAGTACAGGAGGGGATTAAGTACACACCCCTGATGGGCCCCAGTGTTGAGGATCAGTGTGGAAGATGTGTTTGAATCCTACCCTCACCACCTGGGGGCGGCCCATCAGGAAGTCCAGGATCCAGGTGCAGAGGGAGGTGTTTAGTCCCAGGGTCCTTAGCTTAGTGATGAGCTTTGTGGGCTCTATAGTGTTGAACGCTGAGCTGTAGTCAATGAACAGCAATCTCACATAGGTGTTCCTTTTGTCCAGATGGGAAAGGGCGGTGTGGAGTGCGATTGAGATTGCGTGATCTGTTGGGGCGGTTTGTGAATTGGAGTGGGTCTAGGGTATCTGGGAGGATGCTGTTGATATGAGCCATGACGAGCCTTTCAAAGCACTTCATGGCTACCGACGTGAGTGCTACGGGGCGGTAATCATTTAGGAAGGTGGTAAATGGACTGTGGTGGTAAATGGACCGCTATGAATAATATAAACTCAGCAAAAAAAAGAAACGTCCTCTCACTGTCAACTGCGTTTATTTTCAGCAAACTTAATGTGTAAATATTTGTATGAACATAACAAGATTCAACAACTGAGACATAAACTGAACAAGTTCCACAGACATGTGACTAACAGAAATGGAATAATGTGTCCCTGAACGAAGGGGGGGTCAAAATCAAAAGCAACAGTCAGTATCTGGTGTGGCCACCAGCTGCATTAAATACTGCAGTGCATCTCCTTCTCGTGGACTGTACCAGATTTGCCAGTTCTTGCTGTGAGATGTTACCCCACTCTTCCACCAAGGCACCTGCAAGTTCCCGGACATTTCTGGGGGGAATGGCCCTAGCCCTCACCCTCCGATCCAACAGGTCCCAGACGTGCTCAATTGGATTGAGTTCCGGGCTCTTCGCTGGCCATGGCAGAACACTGACATTCCTGTTTTGCAGGAAGTCACGCACAGAACGAGCAGTATGGCTGGTGGCATTGTCATGCCGGAGGGTCATGTCAGGATGAGCCTGCAGGAAGGGTACCACATGAGGGAGGAGGATTTCTTCCCTGTAACGCACAGTGTTGAGATTGCCTGCAATGACAGCAAGCTCAGTGACACACCGCCCCAGACCATGAGGGACCCTCCACCTCCAAATCAATCCCGCTCCAGAGTACAGACCTCGGTGTAACACTCATTCTTTCAAGATAAACGTGAATCCCTGGTGAGACAAAACCACAAATCGTCAGTGAAGAGGACTTTTTGCTAGTCCTGTCTGGTTCAGCGACGGTGAGGACCTGCCTTACAACAGGCCTACAAGCCCTCAGTCCAGCCTCTCTCAGCCTATTGCGGACAGTCTGAGCACTGATGGAGGGATTGTGCGTTCCTGGTGTAACTCGGGCAGTTGTTGTTGCCATCCTGTACCTGTCCCGCAGGTGTGATGTTTGGATGTACCGATCCTGTGCAGGTGTTGTTACACGTGGTCTGCCACTGCGAGGACGATCAGCTGTCTGTCCTGCCTCCCTGTAGCGCTGTCTTAGGCGTCTCACAGTACAGACATCGCAATTTATTGCCCTGGCCACGTCTGCAGTCCTCATGCCTCCTTGGAGCATGCCTAAGACATGTTCACGCAGATGAGGGACCCTGGGCATCTTTCTTTTGTTGTTTTTTCAGAGTCAGTAGAAAGGCCTCTTTAGTGTCCTAAGTTTTCACAACTGTCTTAATGACCGTTCCACAGGTGCATGTTCATTAATTGTTTATGGTTCATTGAACAAGCATGGGAAACCGTGTTTAAACCCTTTACAATGAAGATCTGTGAAGTTATTTGGATTTTTACGAATTATCTTTGAAAGACATTTCTTTTTTTTGCTGAGTTTAGATGAGAACTCTCTTGGTAGATAGTGTGGTCTACAGTGCTTCCTCCTTTAAAAGTTGTGTCATACTGCAGCACACCTTGCGGGCTGCTGCAGCATTCTATGGCACGTTATTTAATTGTCAGACATTTTTTTAACGTTAATGCAAGTTAGTGCTAGTTTGACCACCCGAGGGAAACTTTGAGAAGCATATGACAGTCTCCCATATTGGCATTACTAGAGAATTTATAATCTTTTTTGTAAAACATGGGATTGATTTTAAGAAATGTGGCTTAATTAATTTGTTTATAATTATGGTGTTTCTATTCTGAGAAATTAAAAACGAAACCCTCAGTTTCCACTAGGATGGAATGGAAAATATTGCGCTGTACAACGTGAAGGTCAGGAGTAGGCTACAGCATAAGAGGATTGCAGGATTCTAAATTAATATCTATGGGGCATAATATTTCCACACCCTAATTGTAGTGTAACCAATACTCATTTCGCCTATTGTAGGCCTACAGTATATCTCGGCCAATAATTACATTTAGAGGATTGGAGGGTTCTAAATTCATATCTAAGGGGAATTTTCTGTTAGGATCTGTGAGAATATCTAAGGGGCTTTTATATAATTCTAAATTGAAATTGGGTTTTTATTTTCGTAATAAGGCTTGCTTCCTGCTTATGGCTAGAAAGAAGCTTGTTCAGGCCACTTTTCTCTGTAATTGATTATGGTGACTTGTTGTATATGTATGCAACCTTGCGCTTTATTACATATGCCAAGTCACTCACCCACCATTGCACATTGTACCAAATGGTAGGTTGGACCTCACTTTATATGTGCAGAAAGATACATTTGTATGTGTTCATCTACAGAGCCCTTTTGGATAAACTCCCTCTGTAGTCTGGTCTCCTTCACCACCAGCAGTTACCATACCCGGTCTGTTCAATGGTTGCTACTTAAAGTCCCCAGGACATTCACAGTATTAGGCAAGAGTGCCTTCTCTTCTTGTGCACCATACGCATGGAATAATCTACTATCTATGCTTCGTCTAGATATGTTAGTGCCACCAAAGGAATTTAAAATATTGATTGGAGACTCTGTTACAGAGGAGTGTAAATGCTTTTTTTAGGCTGGATCATGTTGTATTGTTGTATGTTTTAATTATGTAATTTGTTGCTGCCTTCTTGGCCAGGTCTCCCTTGAAAAAGAGACTCTGGGTCACAAGCTTTTCCTGGTTAAATAAAAAATAATAATCGCTTTGTTTAAAAAGTAATGATATTTATGAGATTTCGTTTTCATTTAACCTAGAGCGAGTAAGAAAAAGGCCATTCTTGAGCATGGGGTGAGACATTCTCACTAATTTGTAAATAAAGCCAGTTTGTTATTTAGGTTTCTCCAGAATTAAATAATTCTAACTTGATTATTTAGTAGACTTCACTTGCATATATTCAGTCAACACATATCATGGAATATAATTGAACATTTTCGTTTCTCCATGCTTGTCTCTGAAATAGACATCCTGCTGAAATAGACATCCAGGCTATATATAATGATATTTTGGAGATGATTTTGTTTTCAAAAAACAACAGTGAGCGATTGTAGGCCAAAATAATATTTATAAAGGCCAAAATATAGCCCTGCTAATAGCCGTAACAATGCTGTACAATGTGACCGTGTGTTTGAAAGAGTATTTTCTAGTAAGCAACAATTTGTTTGCCTTCATTAGACAACTTTGTTCCTGTAATTCAGTGATATTTATTCCAATAGTAATTTGTTATGGATCCATAACTAAATCAACATTTCATTGAGTGTTTTTATCATTATTTTATTAAGGAAAGCATGAAGATGCTGGTGAAGAAATACAGTACTGTTAAGTATATGCTTTTACATTTGGATAATAAAGCATTATGAAGATATAAGCCACCTACATGTGTTTATAAGGCTACTGTGCAGTCTGACAAGTAAACATAGCCTACAGTACATACTGTAGTAAACATGGTAAAGTGCCTAATTCCTTACATAAGGGAGAGCAGGCCATGTCCAGACTTTCTCGGTGACCTCAAGTACCTTCAATAATGGCTGTACTAGAGAATGCGGGCACGTGGGAGACCGGGGTTCAATTCCCCGACGGGGAGGAAGGAGTAGGCTGTCCTTGTAAATAAGAATTTGTTCTTAACTGATTCCATATCAAATTTATTTATATAGCCCTTCTTACATCAGCTGATATCTCAAAGTGCTGTACAGAAACCCAGCCTAAAACCCCAAACTGCAAGCAATGCAGGTGTAGAAGCACGGTGGCTAGGAAAACCCCCTTAGAAAGGCCAAAACCTAGGAAGAAACCTAGAGAGGAACCAGGCTATGAGGGGTGGCCAGTCCTCTTCTGGCTGTGCCGGGTGGAGATTATAACAGAACATGGCCAAGATGTTCAAATGTTCATAAATTACCAGCATGGTCAAATAATAATAATCACAGTAGTTGTCGAGGGTGCAGCAAGTCAGCACCTCAGGAGTAAATGTCAGTTGGCTTTTCATAGCCGATCATTAAGAGTATCTCTACCGCTCCTGCTGTCTCTAGAGAGTTGAATACAGCAGGTCCGGCACAGGTAGCACGTCTGGTGAACAGGTCAGGGTTCCATAGCCGCAGGCAGAACAGTTGAAACTGGAGCAGCAGCACGGCCAGGTGGACTGGGGACAGCAAGGAGTCATCATGCCAGGTAGTCCTGAGGCATGGTCCTAGGGCTCAGGTCCTCCGAGAGAGAGAAAGAAAGAGAGAATTAGAGAGAGCATACTTAAATTCACACAGGACACCGGATAAGACAGGAGAAGTACTCCAGATATAACAAACTGACCCTAGCCCCCCGACACACAAACTACTGCAGCATAAATACTGGAGGCTGAGACAGGAGGGGTCAGGAGACACTGTGGCCCCATCCGATGATACCCCCGGACAGGGCCAAACAGGAAGGATATAACCCCACCCACTTTGCCAAAGCACAGCCCCCACACCACTAGAGGGATATCTTCAACCACCAACTTACCATCCTGAGACAAGGCCGAGTATAGCCCACAAAGATCTCCGCCACGGCACAACCCAATTGGGGGCGCCAACCCAGACAGGAAGATCACGTCAGTGACTCAACCCACTCACGTGACGCACCCCTCCTAGGGACGGCATGAAAGAGCGCCAGTGACTCAGCCCCTGTAATAGGGTTAGAGGCAGAGAATCCCAGTGGAGAGAGGGGAACCGGCCAGGCATTTACAGCAAGGGCGGTTCGTTGCTCCAGAGCCTTTCCATTCACCTTCACACTCCTGGGCCAGACTACACTCAATCATATGACCCACTGAAGAGATGAGTCTTCAGTAAAGACTTAAAAGTTGAGACCGAGTCTGCGTCTCTCACATGGGTAGGCAGACCATTCCATAAAAATGTAGCTCTATAGGAGAAAGCCCTGCCTCCAGCTGTTTGCTTAGAAATTCTAGGGACAATTAGGAGGCCTGCGTCTTGTGACCGTAGCGTACGTGTAGGTATGTATGGCAGGACCAAATCAGAAAGATAGGTAGGAGCAAGCCCATGTAATGCTTTGTAGGTTAGCAGTAAAACCTTGAAATCAGCCCTTGCCTAACAGGAAGCCAGTGTAGGGAGGCTAGCACTGACTGGAGTAATATGATAAAATATTTTGGTTCTAGTCAGGATTCTAGCAGCCGTATTTAGCACTAAATGAAGTTTATTTAGTGCTTTATCCGGGTAGCCAGAAAGTAGAGTATTGCAGTAGTCTAACCTAGAAGTAACAAAAGCATGGATTAATTTTTCTACATAATTTTCAGATAGAAAGTTTCTGATTTTTGCAATGTTACGTAGATGGAAAAAGCTGTCCTTGAAACAGTCTTGATATGTTCGTCAAAAGAGAGATCAGGGTCCAGAGTAACGCCGAGGTCCTTCACAGTTTTATTTGAGACGACTGTACAACCATCAAGATTAATTGTCAGATTCAACAGAAGATCTCTTTGTTTCTTGGGACCTAGAACAAGCATCTCTGTTTTGTCCGAGTTTAAAAGTAGAAAGTTTTCAGCCATCCACTTCCTTATGTCTGAAACACAGGCTTCTAGCGAGGGCAATTTTGGGGCTTCACCATGTTTCATTGAAATGTACAGCTGTGTGTCATCCGCATAGCAGTGAAAGTTAACATTATGTTTTCGAATGACATCCCCAAGAGGTAAAATATATAGTGAAAACAATAGTGGTCCCAAAACGGAACCTTGAGGAACACCGAAATTTACAATTGATTTGTCAGAGGACAAACCTTTCACGGAGACAAACTGATATCTTTCCGACAGATAAGATCTAAACCAGGCCAGAACTTGTACGTGTAGACCAATTTGGGTTTCCAATCTCTCCAAAAGAATGTGGTGATCGATGGTATCAAAGGCAGCACTAAGGTCTAGGAGCACGAGGACAGATGCCATTAAAGATGCCATTAAAAGGTAATTTACCACCTTCACAAGTGCAGTCTCAGTGCTATGATGGAGTCTAAAACCAGACTGAAGCATTTCGTATACATTGTTTGTCTTCAGGAAGGCAGTGAGTTGCTGCGCAACAGCTTTTTCAATTTTTTTGGAGAGGAATGGAAGATTCGATATAGGCCGATATAGTTTTTTATATTTTCTGGGTCAAGGTTTGGCTTTTTCAAGAGAGGCTTTATTACTGCCACTTTTTTAGTGAGTTTGGTACACATCCGGTGGATAGAGAGCCGTTTATTATGTTCAACATAGGAGGGCCGAGCACAGGAAGCAGCTCTTTCAGTAGTTTAGTTGGAATAGGGTCCAGTATGCAGCTTGAAGGTTTAGAGGCCATGATTATTTTCATCATTGTGTCGAGATATAGTACTAAAACACTTAAGTGTCTCTCTTGATCCTAGGTCCTGGCAGAGTTGTGCAGACTCAGGACAGCTGAGCTTTGGAGGAATACGCAGATTTAAAGAGGAGTCCGTAATTTGCTTTCTAATGATCATGATCTTTTCCTCAAAGAAGTTCATGAATTTATTACTGCTGAAGTGAAAGCCATCGTCACTTGGGGAATGCTGCTTTTTAGTTAGCTTTGCGACAGTATCAAAAATAATTTTCGTATTGTTCTTATTTTCCTCAATTAAGTTGGAAAAATAGGATGATCGAGCAGCAGTGAGGGCTCTTCGGTACTGTCTTTCCAAGCTAGTCGGAACACTTCCAGTTTTGTGTGGCGCCATTTCCGTTCCAATTTTCTGGAAGCTTGCTTCAGAGCTCGGGTATTTTCTGTATACCAGGGAGCTAGTTTCTTATGACAAATGTTTTTCGTTTTTAGGGGTGCAACTGCATCTAGGGTATTGCGCAAGGTTAAATTGAGTTCCTCAGTTAGGTGGTTAACTGATTTTTGTCCTCTGACGTCCTTGGGTAGGCAGAGGGAGTCTGGAAGGGCATCAAGGAATCTTTGTGTTGTCTGAGAATTTATAGCACGACTTTTGATGCTCCTTGGTTGGGGTCTGAGCAGATTATTTGTTGCGATTGCAAACATAATAAAATGGTGGTCCGATAGTCCAGGATTATGAAGAAAAACATTAAGATCCACAACATTTATTCCATGGGACAAAACTAGGTTACAGAGGATGACTGTGACAGTGAGTAGGTCCAGAGACATGTTGGACAAAACCCACTGAGTCGATGATGGCTCCGAAAGCCTTTTGGAGTGGGTCTGTGGACTTTTCCATGTGAATATTAAAATCACCAAAAATTAGAATATTATCTGCTATGACTACAAGGTCCGATAGGAATTCAGGGAACTCAGTGAGGAACGCTGTATATGCCAAGGAGGCCTGTAAACAGTAGCTATAAAAAGTGATTGAGTAGGCTGCATAGATTTCATGACTAGAAGCTCAAAAGACGAAAACGTCATTTTTTGTTTTGTAAATTGAAATTTGCTATCGTAAATGTTAGCAACACCTCCGCCTTTGCGGGATGCACGGGGGATATGGTCACTAGTGTAACCAGGAGGTGAGGCCTCATTTAACACAGTAAATTCATCAGGCTTAAGCCATGTTTCAGTCAGGCCAATCACATCAATATTATGATCAGTGATTAGTTCATTGACTATAACTGCCTTTGAAGTGAGGGATCTAACATTAAGTATCCCTATTTTGAGATGTGAGGTATCACGATCTCTTTTAATAATGGCAGGAATGGAGGAGGTCTTTATCCTAGTGAGATTGCTAAGGCGAACACCTCCATGTTTAGTTTTGCCCAACCTAGGTCGAGGCACAGACATGGTCTCAATGGGGATAGCTGAGCTGACTACACTGACTGTGCTAGTGGCAGACTCCACTAAGCTGGCAAGCTGGCTAACAGCCTGCTGCCTGACCTGCACCCTATTTCATTGTGGAGCTAGAGGAGTTAGAGCCCTGTCTATATTGGTAGATAAGACGAGAGCACCCCTCCAGCTAGGATGGAATCCGTCACTCCTCAGCAGGCCAGGCTTGGTCCTGTTTGTGGGTGAGTCCCAGAAAGAGGGCCAATTATCTACAAATTCTATATTTTGGTAGGGGCAGAAAACAGTTTTCAACCAGCGATTTAGTTGTGAGAATGCTGTAGAGCTCATCACTCCCCCTAACTGGGAGGGGGCCAGAGACAATTACTCGATGCCGACACATCTTTCTAGCTGATTTACACGCTGAAGCTATGTTGCGCTTGGTGACCTCTGACTGTTTCATCCTAACATCGTTGGTGCCGACGTGGATAACAATATCTCTATACTCTCTGCACTCGCCAGTTTTAGCTTTAGCCAACACCATCTTCAGATTAGCCTTAACGTCGGTAGCCCTGCCCCCTGGTAAACAGTGTATTATCGCTGGATGATTCGTTTTAAGTCTAATACTGCGGGTAATGGAGTCGCCAATGACTAGGGTTTTCAATTTGTCAGAGCTAATGGTGGGAAGCTTCGGCGTCTCAGACCCCGTAACGGGAGGAGTAGAGACCAGAGAAGGCTCGGCCTCAGACTCCGACTCGCTGCTTAATGGGGAAAACCGGTTGAAAGTTTCTGTCGGCTGAATGAACGACACCGGTTGAGCATTCCTACAGCATTTCCCTCCAGAAGCCATGAGAAAGTTGTCTGGCTGCGGGGACTGTGCGAGGGGATTTATACTACTATTTGTACTTACTGGTGGCACAGACGCTGTTTCATGTTTTCCTACACTGAAATTACCCTTGCCTAACGATTGCGTCTGAAGCCGGGCTTGCAGCACAGCTATCCTCGACGTAAGGCGATCGTTCTCCTGTATATTATGAGTACAGCGACTGCAATTAGAAGGCATCATGTTAATGTTACTACTTAGCTTCGGATGGTGGAGGTCCTGACGAACCATGTCCAGATAAAGTGTCCGGAGTGAAAAAGTTGAATGAAAAACAAAAAATATAAACGGTAATTAAAAAGTAAAAACCGTAAAGTTGTCAGTTAGCAAAGTAAGGTTGGCAACAAAACTCACAGCAACACGTAAACAAGTCTGCAAGTTGTGACCGGAAATGACGAAAAACAAATCACTGTACAAAAGAATGTGTTATATGTGTTATTTCATAGCTGGGATGTCTTCACTATTATTCTACAATGTAGAAAATAGTAAAAATAAAGAAAAATCCTGGAATGAGTAGGTGTGTCCAAACTTGATTGGTACTTGCTTAATTAATTAATTAAACCCTCTGGGTTTCCGTTAGGATGGAACGAAAATATGGCGCTGTACAATGGTCGGGAGTACAGTACTGGGCTATTTAGCTAAAGAATCCCCATGTCGTGCGGGCACGGCACGTGGGAGACCGGGGTTCAATTCCCCGACCGGGAGGATAGAGTAGGCTATCCCTGTAAATAAGAATTTATTCTTAACTGACTTGCCTAGTTAAATAAAGGTTACATTAAGAGCATAACAATTCTGCACCCTAATTTTTTAAATCTTGTCTAACCAATACCCAAATGGAGTTTAAATTACGGTATATCGAAAAATATGATGTGACTCTCCGCCAATAATTACATATGGAGGATTGGAGGATATTTCTGTAATTCAGTGATATTTATTCCCATAGTAATTCGTTATGGGTCCATAACTAAATTAACATTGTCATTTTGAAAGAGTATTTTTATTATTTTATTACTGAAAGTTATATTGCTTTAGTTTGAACGTGCAGACTGGCACTAAGAACAGAACAGCGGGGACGTTTCCCTAGTCAGCGCCATTATTAGTGCAATGCACCTTAAATAATTTGGAGATTATTTCGTTTTCAAATAACGTAAAATGAGCAAGACAAAGGCCATTCTTGAACATGGGGTGAGACATTGTTGCTAATTTGTAAATAAAGACAGTTGCGCCACTCAGGTGCTGTACAATGTGACCGGTCGGGAGTAGCCTACAGTACTACAGTAACAGAAAAAAAATCCTAACAAAATAAAATAATAAAAACCTTTAGTGTAACAACAGTTTTAGTAAGTAATACTGAAGTCAAGCACTTTTATCAGTTCCTATTTAGGTTTATGTCGCCCATTCATTGTCAGTTAGAGACACAGTAGGACCCAAAAGCATAGTCGGTGCTCTAACTCCCCCTTGTGCTGGTCTGGAGCAATGAAGTGGTGACGCAGGGTACCGTAATAAACCACAAATTACCTCTAAGTCCTGCGGCGTAAGCTCACAACTTTTAAAGGAGTAACCACTGTACAGCTTATCATAAGGTACTCTACCTCAGGCGGGCAATACCTTGAGACTTCTTTAATATTAGACATCGCGCACCAGCTGTTATTGACAAATAGACACACACCCCCACACCTCGTCTTACCAGACTTAGCTTCTCTGTTCTGCCGGTGCATGGAAAATCCCGCCAGCTCTACATTATCCGTGTCGTCGTTCAGCCACGACTCTGTGAAACATAAGGTATTACAGTTTTTAATGTCCCGTTGGTAGGATAATGTTAATCGTAGGTCATCAATTTTATTTTCCAATGATTGCACGTTAGCCAATAGAACGGATGGCAGTGGGAGTTTACTCGCTTGCCTACGGATTCTCCAAAGGCAGCCCGACCTGCGCCCCCTTGTCCTCTGTCTTTTCTTCACTCAAATGACGGGGATTTGGGCCTGTTCCCGGGAACACAGTATATCCTTCTCATCGGACTCGTTAAAGGAAAAAGCTTCTTCCAGTTCGTGGTGAGTAATCGCTGTTCTGATGTCCAGAAGTTATTTTGGGTCATAAGAGACGGTAGCAGCAACATTATGTACACAATAAGTTACAAACAACGCAAAAAAATAACAGAATAGCAAAATAGTTGGTTAGGAGCATGTAATACGTCAGCCATCCTCTTCAGCGCCATCTTACCTCCCAGACTGTGTTTTGATTGGCTTTGTAATGAGCTGTGTTTTTAAAGCTTTAAAGGGATACTTCTGGGTTTTGGTAATGAGGCTCTTATCTGCTTCCCCAGAGTCAGATAAACTCATTGACACCATTTTTATGTCTCTGTGTCTAAATCCCAAAGTATCCCTTTAAACAGTAGGCGGGGGCCTAATTTGGTATTTTATTGTATGATATTTCCCTTTTGAAATTGTAGGATATTTTTTATAGATCACTATGTTTAGGGCTCCTATGGATGGTCGTTGATTTTAGCTTCCCAAACAGACCCATGACTTTGCTATGCAATTAGTATGATGTTACATGACCTGGTGTGAGTTTTTACCTTCAACACGAGCCTGGACTGTAACTGTGTTTTTCCAGCTCGTACCAGAGAGAGCCCAGATTTTCTCTAAAGTCTAAAAGTCTGCTGTGTGCCTACACATGTTTTGCATTTAAGTTTGCTTTGTGTTTAAGGTTCTGTCGTTGTTGGTGAGAGTAGGCTATATGGTGGTTTTGAGCATTTGTGTGCTGTTTTTCAGTGTTCATGTGGACCTTTGAAACTCTGCATTGGTGTATAGTATGAATTTGGTGATGTTGAGAGAGTGTGTGTGAAGTCAGGTATCCTCCTGACCACTGTGTAATGTAATGTGCTTGGCTTGTACTCAGGTTGGTGCTCTTTGATCCTATACGGGACACATGAATGTTTCCCCCTTTCAGACTGAAACCAGCACCCCCACCATTGGGTACCCTGGACTCTGATCCTATGATGGGCAGACAGGCGGGTAAAGGCAGGGGTCGGTGCGGGTGGCCAAGGTGTTCTGGGTCTGATCCAGGGGCTGCCAAGACTTGAGACAAGCCTCAGAAAAAAGGACCCAACCGCACCCTGCCCTGAGAAAGCACAGCAAGTCTGACTCAAAAGAGGGAAAACACCCCTATTTCTGTACGGGCTGGGAAAGGAGAGAGTTAAGAGGGAAAACACCCCTATTTCTGTACGGGCTGGGAAAGGAGAGAGTTAAGAGGGAAAACACCCCTATTTCTGTACGGGCTGGGAAAGGAGAGAGTTAAGAGGGAAAACACCCCTATTTCTGTACGGGCTGGGAAAGGAGAGAGTTAAGAGGGAAAACACCCCTATTTCTTTACGGGCTGGGAAAGGAGAGAGTTAAAAGAGGGAAAACACCCCTATTTCTGTACGGGCTGGGAAAGGAGAGAGTTAAGAGGGAAAACACCCCTATTTCTGTACGGGCTGGGAAAGGAGAGAGTTAAGAGGGAAAACACCCCTATTTCTGTACGGGCTGGGAAAGGAGAGAGTTAAAAGAGGGAAAACACCCCTATTTCTGTACGGGCTGGGAAAGGAGAGAGTTAAAAGAGGGAAAACACCCCTATTTCTGTACGGGCTGGGAAAGGAGAGAGTTAAAAGAGGGAAAACACCCCTATTTCTGTACGGGCTGGGAAAGGGGAGAGTTAAAAGAGGGAAAACACCCCTATTTCTTTACGGGCTGGGAAAGGAGAGAGTTAAAAGAGGGAAAACACCCCTATTTCTGTACGGGCTGGGAAAGGAGAGAGTTAAAAGAGGGAAAACACCCCTATTTCTGTACGGGCTGGGAAAGGAGAGAGTTAAAAGAGGGAAAACACCCCTATTTCTGTACGGGCTGGGAAAGGAGAGAGTTAAAAGAGGGAAAACACCCCTATTTCTGTACGGGCTGGGAAAGGAGAGAGTTAAAAGAGGGAAAACACAGCTGCGTGGTAAAGACATGGGAATGAACAGGGATGGAGTTCGCCAGCCTGTAGTCCTAAAACCTGGAAAGGATTTACCTCTGGTTCGTTCCGCCATTCCTATGGGGAAAGAATAGGGTTCTGGGATAAATGCTGAAAATAAGGTCAACACAGGCATATTAGATCTTATACATTTTGTTCTGTAAGTCAGTTAACATGACCTTTATGAATTATGAAGCCTTTATGTGCTTTTTTTGGTAGTTATGTATTTTATTAGGATCCCCATTAGCTGTTGCAAAAGCAGCTAATAAATGCTTAAAAATTCACAAAAAGTGACGTTAGCTGATGAAGATTCTCATAGAACAAAATGTATAAGATCTCCTAAGTCTGTGTTTACCACAGACCTCATTTTCGGCGTTTATCCAAAAACCCTACAAAAACTCCCATAGGCTTTGTCTAATAAACCATTGCGGAGTTACTGCCTACAAAAAGACTCCATTACTATTGCTCTCTATAGGAGCGTGTGGCAAGAGGACTAGCAGGGGAAAAATAAAGAGACATGGGTGTGGCCTGTGTAGGTTACCCACTGTTGTTTTCTTTGGCCACACCCATCCTCTGGATGGCCACACCCATCCTCTGGGTTTCCTATAGTGACAGCTTTGCTTTACTTATGAGCCTGTCAAAATATTGTTCAGCTCTATATCACACACCTAGCAAGGCCTCTTTCCTAAGAGTGTTTTAATGTTCTTGGATGAGTTGTGTACTACAGTATATACTGACCATGCAGTGCTAGCGAGGATATTTGAGTATGGAGTGTTTTATTTAAGCAGAGCGGAATATGAGGAGAAGAAACCAAGATAATCTTGAGCACTGGATTGACCACTAGTTTACAGTAAGAGAGGGTCTCTGGAGGGTGTCATCCTGTTGTACCTTCAGGCCTGGTTTTAGGCTCCAACCTCTAACCCTGGTCCACATCTCATCCCCGATAACTTCTACAGCTGGGCCAGGGCCAGCTATACGCGGCTCACTAACCCAGAGCTCGCTAATAATGATGGCATGATTTAGTATGCAATTTAACCAGACTTTCATCTACAGAGGACAGTCTCATGTGAGTCCTTAGTGTTGGAGTCGATGATTGACGTGTCTCTCTCCTACCGCGTGTCTCTGTGAGTGTTGGAGGGCCCAGACAGCTTGGCTGCCCTTCTGCTGCTATCTCAGGATATCTTGTTCTCCCATGCAGATTGCAAAGGCCAATCCTGTAACTATTGGTCAGTGTAGAGGGAGGCAGTAGTGGTCAGAAATAGAACAGAGTTGGGGCAGAGCAGAGGGGGTGGAGGGCTGCCTCTCATATCTCACAGGAAGAGGAAATTCCCCCATGGAAAAAAGTAC
>NC_052316.1:27802947-27805447 GCF_016432855.1 Salvelinus namaycush | reverse complement strand
TAGACTTGGACTCAAATGGTCTTACTGTAGCTGCTGGGTTGAAGGGATCCTGAGTTAGAATCAGACTCATTCTTTACTGCTGCGTCACAAGCTTCCAGGAACAACCCACCCTCAGACCTATTAACTAGCGGGAGATGGCTAGTGTGTGTGTGTGTGTGTGTGTTGCGTGCAGGTTTGTGTGTGGACATGGTAACTCATGCCTGGGCATTTGACAACTACCTCTTAATGGTGTTAGTCATTACACATCTGATGGAATTTAGCTTACACACATACACACAACCATGCATTGTTTAAGCAGCCAGACTGACCGGTTAGGTCAGAATGGGTACACAGTCTAGAGAAGGGATAAGAATGCCCCCTTCAGGTTTAGAGTAGCCTCCTCTAGCAGAGGGAGCCAAACTGGAGCTGGAGGTCAGGCACACCGTGGCCTCAATACCCTCTATAGTAGAGCAGTTACTCAACACGACCCTCTATAGTAGAGCAGTTACTCAACACGCCCCTCTATAGTAGAGCAGTTACTCAACACGCCCCTCTATAGTAGAGCAGTTACTCAACACGACCCTCTATAGTAGAGCAGTTACTCAACACGACCCTCTATAGTAGAGCAGTTACTCAACACGACCCTCTATAGTAGAGCAGTTACTCAACACGCCCCTCTATAGTAGAGCAGTTACTCAACACGCCCCTCTATAGTAGAGCAGTTACTCAACACAACCCTCTATAGTAGAACAGTTACTCAACACGACCCTCTATAGTAGAGCAGTTACTCAACACGACCCTCTATAGTAGAGCAGTTACTCAACACGACCCTCTATAGTAGAGCAGTTACTCAACACGACCCTCTATAGTAGAGCAGTTACTCAACAAAACCCTCTATAGTAGAGCAGTTACTCAACACGCCCCTCTATAGTAGAGCAGTTACTCAACACAACCCTCTATAGTAGAGCAGTTACTCAACACAACCCTCTATAGTAGAGCAGTTACTCAACAAAACCCTCTATAGTAGAGCAGTTACTCAACAAAACCCTCTATAGGGTTGTCTTTTACCCTCATTGGAATGTATAGGCCACCTTCCACCAAAAGTGTGTTTTTTGATCAGTTTAATAACATGCTTAGGGAATGTGATTTTGGGAAAGAGGTCATCTTAATGGGAGATTTTAACATTAATTATGAAGACAAGTGTTGTAGGAAAACCCTCAAACGGATCACTAATACCTTTGACCTTACACAGCTAGTTAAAGGGCCAACCAGGGTGACTTGTTGCTCTAAAACACAGATTGATTTGGTGTTCAGTAATAAACCAGAGAGAGTGACTAAATCATTCAATATGGTTACTGGGCTATCTGATCATAATCTGACACTTATAGCCAGAAAGCTGTCTAAGAGCAGGTTTAACCTCTCTACTGTTAGAAAGCCTGATCAACTAAGAATACCTAAGAGTGAATTAAGCTATTTTGAAAACGCAATTAAGGGAATTAACTGGAATGATCTCTTGTCCTATGCAGACGTGGAAGCTGATAGTCAAGTTTTTCTATCCACAATCCAGACTACATTAAATGGTTTCCTAAAGAAAATCAAATCCAAACCTGGCCAAAAGAGCACTCTTCCTTGGCTAAATGGAGAAATCTGGAAATTGATGAAAGAATGAGATTATTATCTAAAAATAGCCCTAAGATCCAAATTAGAGCATGACAGACGTAGGTTTACCATGTTGAGAAATAAGGTGATGAAAGAAATCAGACAGGCCAAGGCAAACTTTTTTATTAACATAATTGGTGAAGCAAAGGGAAATTCTAAACTAATCTGGGAGAATCTAAAAAAGTTAACAGGGAAAGACCATAGTAACACTGCAAAAAGACTAGAAATCATGGTGAATAACAATCTAACACAGGATGCAGTCGAAATAGCAATAGCCTTCAATTCCAACTATTTTGACTCTGTCAGGGTACTGACACAGAACCCCTCCACTGGTTTCTTGGGCTCAGTGCTAGTAAATGATGCTCAACCTGTCTTCATCATAAGGGAGGTTTCTGAGTCAAAGGTGGACAAGGTGATTAGCTCACTAAAGAACTCAAAAGCCAAAGATGTGTTTGGGATGGACTCTACCTTTCTTAAAAACTACAAAGAGTCACTCATTGGCCCCATTACTAAGGTCACCAACACATCTATTGGTCTCGGGGTGTTTCCAAGGGTATGGAAGTCGGCCATAATAACGGCCATCTTTAAATCAGGCGACCCTGCTGACGTGAGTAACTACAGGCCCATTAGTATACTACCTGTGGTGTCAAAGGTTGTTGAAAAGTGTGTAGCAGAACAACTGATTGCCCACCTCAACAACAGCCCCTTCACATTACATTCCATGCAGTTTGGCTTCAGAGCGAAACACTCCACAGAAACGGCCAACTGCTTTCTTCTGGAAAATGTGAAGTCCAAGATGGACAAAGGGGGCGTTGTTGGGGCTGTGTTTCTGGACCTAAGGAAGGCTTTTGATACTGTTAAC